>NW_017805280.1:374852-424932 GCF_001891065.2 Hippocampus comes | reverse complement strand
GGCTAAATGTGTGGGGAGGGCTTTTCATTTGTTTTTTTTTTTTTTTTTTTTTTTTTAGAATTATATTGAACTCAACTATTTAGGCTCCTTTTCTTCAAGTTCCAGAAGCTCTAGCTGCAAATAAAGAAAAATATGCATGTCATAGCACAGTGTGGTGAAAAAGGCCTGAGCTAAAGCTGCCAAGAGTGAACGTGAACATGAGATTAAGCTACAAGGAAAAAAAAAAAAGCAAAGTGATCATTTTATCAGGGGTGGTATCATCTATTTATTGGTTTCTTAATCATTCGTAATTCTGTGCAGTTACCTGTGGATTTGTCGGGTTTTGAAGCAAAGAGCCGTGCACTACTCGGCTGCAACCTGCAGAGGCGCTGTTCAGTCAGTGACAACTATTTTCTGTTCTGATGAACAAAGCGATGGCAAGTTAAGACACATCCACAAAGAGCGGCGGGCATTGTTGGGCGCAATACAACACTGGCGCGGAAGCAGAAGCTCAGCACATCCAGAGATTCTGCCACCCCTTTCAAAGTATTTAAAAAATAACACTTGATCGATTGTGCGCGGATATTTACCCAGAATAGAATAAAATATGTTCCAGGAAAAAAAGAGCATAGTTGAAGCATTTAACAAGTGTATTCATAATTCATATACATATTGACAACTTTTGTGATACAACATGGTTCTGATAGTGTTACTGCTGTCTTCTAGCTTGATTCTTTTTTTTTTTCCTCGTACAAGAATAACAATAAAAAATGATCAAGACAACACCATGTACAACTTACAGTTTGAAATCGGATGGCAATGTCTCTTTTGAATGGATTTTGGATCTCCCGCTGTGCCAGCGCTGGAAAAACTACTTAGTGAAGCTTGGTCCCCGTTGGCCTGTGCGGCCAAGTGGCCAATCGCAGCCGTCCACAACATCCTCAATATTCGTGTTGTCTTATTCCCCAAAGTGTTACCGAAGGCGTGACTGACGCCCGCTCGTCACAATTCCTACGTAGTGCCCACCATGCGCTTGCGCAATGCTGGGCACCGCTCAATGTCCTTCATCTTCGATCTTAGTCCGCTCCGCATGGTCAAAGATAGCCTGGACGTTGGTCCATCGCTTTACCTTCTCCGCGCACGTGAGGAACATTTATGCTCCAAAAATAAGACTGTGTCCATCTGATTTTTCAGGAATACTCGCTGTACCGTAAAAAGCTCATGATGAAAAATAAGAACACTTTTCAAAAAGGACCAGAATGGTATAGCACTTTCTTTCTCTTACCCATTCGCTCACACTCACACGCACACACTTACACTCCATTGAAAGGCAACAAATGTCCGTTCTCCAAGGCAATAAATGTCTTTGTGGCAAACTTGACCCTGACATTCCAGGACATCAATTTGGCTCCTCTCTCTCTCTCCAGGAACGAAAGAAAGAAGGGAGGGGAAAAATGCAGACAATTAACGTTTTGACGAAATATAAAGTGAAATACATCCATTTTATCATTACGGGTAAATACTGATGAGGATACAAAAATAATAATGAGGGCTAAAATATGACTTCATTTTGATATCATGAGATAAAATACTATTTGCGAGAGAACCTCCCAATCACTCTTTTCTCAGGTTGACATCCTGTTTTCTCCCAACAGGCCTCCTTTAAAACAATCAAAAGAATATCCAGACTAAAAAAAAGGTACATGTTAAAATAGGTGATGATGAGCAAGAATTGAACACTTAGGGGGGTGTTTCAAGAAAACCAAAGTGAGCCCAGAGAAGAAATTTGCTTCTTTTGTTCTTGACTGAAACGTTCCTTTGTTCCCCTGTCACTCGATTCCACTTCGATCTCCGTGTTTTCTTTTTAAGGTCTTTTTCCTTCCGCTTTGTTCGTCTAATCTGCGTGTTTGGGTCTTTTTCTGCTTTGAAGTCAAAGAGCAATAATAGCGGCCTCTTTTCTGTAATGTCTTGAATGGAAATGATTCAGATTCCTGGTGAAATTGTACATTCCCTTTTGGTGCCCGGCCCTGCGCAAGTCGTCTTCACGCCGAGTCGCATCTCAGAGCCGACCTCTTGTCCAAACCTGCGCACAAAGAGAAAACACATTGAGATACAAACATCTCACACTGTGCATTCATGGTCCTACAAACCCCAATTCCAATGAACATGAGTGTGTATAAAAACAGAATATGCTGATTTACAATTTCAATCTATTGAACACAATGCCCAGCCGTATTCTGCGCGCGTTAAAACAGAGTGGCTGCGTAGTCATAGAGTGTCAATGCGACCTGAAAATGTTATGAAGAGCAAAACCCAACAACTGAGACCTCGGTCTGTTGAGCGACTGAAGTTGCACTTCAAGGAAGACTAAGAAAGAATTCCACTGAGAAAATGTCAACAATTCGCTAATCAGTTTGCAAACACTGAGGTGATTTGAGAAGTAAGGTGATGTAACACTGGTGGTAAACATGCCTGTGTCGCAGCTTTTTGGGAATGCGTTGCAGGCAAATACAAAATGAGTGACAATCTGCAACAACCCCCCCCCCCCCCCACAAAAAAAAAAAAAAAAAACAAAACGGTCGTACCTTGATGAACTAGTTATGGCCCTGGATCAGGCGTGGATAAAAACGAGACAAAGAGAACAGCGGTGGGGTGCCGGCTGCCTCGGCAACCGTTATTCATAGCCTCGCACCGACGCCGTTGAGACCGGCAACCTTGAGACCGTATTCATCAAACTGCTCTACGAGGTGGTCCGGCTCAAAATGAAAAGATTTTGCTGAAGACATCCTGCGCATATTGTTTGCTGACCTTTGACTGTTTTCTTCCCTTCCTGACACAGCCTATCTATTTTATTCCTCGTTTTGGGACCGGTGGTGGCCGGGTATGAAGGCACTGAACGGGAATCGAACCCAAGTAGAACCCAAAGACAGAAGCAGTACAAACCACGACCCCGATGGGCAGGTGTTTAAAGCGTCTGAGGTTCAGGGCTGTGTCTGAAGACCAGTCCGAGGTGTAACTGTAGATTTCAGCTCACAGCTACCCAAATGAGGCCAAGCAGTGCAGAAACTGGTTGGATGGATTTTTGTGCCTGTTGCTGACCGATGGCAGAGCGCCATTTATTTCAAGGTATTTATGGTTTGCTTTCATTTCATTCTACATGTGAAAAGAAACTAAATAAGAGGGAAAAACGGAGAAAATCATCAAATGGTTTCGACCAGAGTCCCCGTTTCGACTGGATAAGATAAAAAATGAAACATGAGTAAATTTACCGCTTCCAGACGGAATAAGTCTCACCCTCTCTCAGACTGCTCCAGGTACATGGATTTGGCGGGCCGGAAGTTCTGGGTTACCTGCAGAGGGAACGGTTGACCAAACGGGTCAATAAGCGATAGTATGAAATAATGATGTATGATATAAAAACCTATTCTGTGTCATAACACTATGGTGTTTACATTATTTTACTTTAAACAGTCCCTCGTCTCAAGCCTGAAAGAGTTGACCAGCTTTTTATCCCTTGACCAAAAAGTGAAAAAGCTATTGAAAAGCTTGCATTTCATATCAGAGCACTCTACCTCTGAAAAAGTTCTTCTATTAGCATTACTGGTGAAACAGTATTTGAACAATATTTGAAGTACTTAACTGTATTTATTTCAATTCTTTGCACAACTGCGTTGGTTCTGCTTGCAAATATTTGGAATGGCGATTGTGCACTGCATATTTGTACTTTAATCTGTGATTTACCTTTTACTGATTGTATTTTCTATTTAAATAGGGTTATATAAATACATAGAGAAAAGATGAGAATATTTCTATTAATTTCGTGTCATTTTATGTAAAAATACAATATTGGGGCATATATCATGATCGGGACTTACAAATTCTGATATAAAATCCTGTCCATACTGCATAGGGCTTGTCTGAGAAATATGAAAATTGACCTTGCTACTTTACCTTGTGCTTTGGACACCGCAATGAGAAGTTATCTTCATTGAGAGAACAATCTGGAAGGGAGAGGGGGTGAATAAATAACAGGTCGGCCTTCCAAAACCCATCTATTAAGAATACCAGGTATTATTCTGGAAAGTGACAACGTTACCAAAAAGAACCGCTGATACATTATAACCATTCAGAAAATGTATTTGTAAGCCTTTGGCTCACCTGTTTCAATGGCACAAAGATAGTGATATCGACGGATACAGCCTTTACTGTAGCAGCCCAGGGTGGAGCCAACCATCTCACAGTATGAACAGCTCTAGGACACAAAGAACAGAAATGTACATGAGCAATCAGGACATGACACAGGAGCCACTTAAATCAGCAGCTCCCTTTGAAACGGATACAAAAAAAAAAAAAGATAATAATAATAATAATAATAATTCACTGGGACTTTCCCTTGAAAAGAGCCCAGGGTGGAGCCAACCATCTCACAGTATGAACAGCTCTAGGACACAAAGAACAGAAATGTACATGAGCAATCAGGACATGACACAGGAGCCACTTAAATCAGCAGCTCCCTTTGAAACGGATACAAAAAAAAAAAAAAGATAATAATAATAATAATAATAATTCACTGGGACTTTCACTTGAAAAGAAAAATTGCAACAGATGACACAGATCTACTTACTGTTTCTCTGGCACCATCTAGTGCCTCCTGCAGGCCGTACAGCCTCCCATTGACAAGATATACTCCACTGGTCCACACGATGCATCCTTCATGAACCCACAACTCCTCTGGGTCCATGGGCATCTGAGGCAACTGGGCAAGTTGCGCCAACGGTCCCAGGGAGTCCAAAGCCGGCGGCGGAGGTTGAAAGGGCAGAGAGGCCTTACTGTTGGACGGCACCATTCTGGGGGAGTCCTCGCTCGATTTGTGCCTCCGTTTAAAGCGTGGATGTGAGGTCAGCTTTCGGTGTTGCGGTCGTTGCTGGGCTTCCTCTGCTGGCTGCTCCTGTGGCTGTTTTGGCAGCTGCAGCTGCTGCTGCTGCTGCTGCGACGTGTCAAAGTCCGGCTCTCTTTTTAGCTCTGGAATAGGTATGATATCAAAGTTCACGTCCCAGGATAAAGATGGCGTTTTATTGGCGGTATAAGAAGAGGCAATGGCGCTGGACTCGCCAATCACATCCTCTCTAAAAGTTAAGGGAGGAGCACTTACTGCGGCGGAAAGAGATTTAAGATTTAAATCCAAGTTTACGGTGCAGTTACTTGTAGCCACGGGTCTGGAGAACGGAACATGTTGTTTTTGCAAGTTCTGCAAAGTGTCCAAAGCGTTTGAGCCGATTTGTGGGTTTGGTGCCGTTTTGGTTGCACCTGTGGTGGTGTGACATTGTCGAAGCTGGGGCTGGTTTTTGGGGAGCTTGGCAGCATATTCTGCAGGATAGTATGGCCCATAAAGATCTCCGAGGTGCTTGTAATTGGCCCATTTTTGACACAGACAGCACAGCTGACGCCCAGAGTGTTTAGTTTCTGTAACAGCAGGTCCGGAAACAACGTAGTCAGAAGAAGGAAGCGCTTTTCCCGACTGAAGTGTCGTCTCCACCTGGTCCGTCTCCCTCAGCTCTGATTCTCTCTTTGATGACTGTGAGTAAAGAGTTGAGGGTGGTAGAGAATCAATAGCGCCGACACCCGTTTTCCCTCCATTTGCACTACGCTCGCCTTTTAACTTGTCGTCCTCAGCATTTACAATGGTGCACACCGACCCAATCTCGGGTATTTTGTTCTCCACGTGAATGTGTGGCACAAACAGGCCTTTGAGATTTGGATCCAGGAATGCTCTATTGATGCTGTTGGCTCCTTTTGCCCCCAGCAGCATTTCTGGGTTATCTTTAGCCGCTGATTGTGATGACGGTGCCCCTGCTCTCCTTATTCTTTGACGGCCTCTTCTTTCCGGCGAGCCGCCTTCATCTTTCAAACCTTTGCGCCGCCGTCTCGCAGGTTTCACTTCAATCTCAGGCTGACTCAATTGATTCTCAACATCCACTTTTACCATCTGGGTTAAAGTGGGCGGCGTCAGAGGAGGAGTGCTTTTGTTTTCCAAGATGCAGGTGGCTGTGCTGGTTGCAGTTTGAACTATGTCCGGTACTATAAGGGCGGCTGAAACGGGAGTTGGTGGCGGTTGAGAAGAATTCTGATTCATGGTTTGAGCTGGGACTTGAGACTGGATCGGTGTTTGGGCTTGGGTTGGGAGACGCTTTTGTTTATTCACACTTCCAACGGGTCTGCCCTTCTTCTTGCCAGATGGAAAATAGCCTTTAGGCACAGCGCTATCTGAAGCCTTACAATCTTGTATGGACAGATTTGGCCGAGGAGAGGACATTTGATGTCTGCTCAGAACATGTCCTTGAGACTGGCTATGATGTGGTGAGGTCGCGCCGTAGTAGTCACTACCAGCATAGTCATCAAATCCCATGCCAGATTCTTGAAGTTTCTGTCGAAGAAGGTTGGCAGCGGACTGCTCTCCTCTTCTTGTCTCAAGCTGCTGGTAAGTATTGGTGAAATGCTGAATGTCTGACAGGGCAGATGAAGATGGAGGAGGAGAACCCTGAACCGGGCGAGGGAGGGGTGGAGGAGGGGGTAAAGGCCCGAGCAGTGCAAAGTCTTCCTTGTCACCGGATGCTGATACCACAGCACCTCCTAAGCCAAAGTCAAAATCTTTTTGCTTGCGGGTTTGTGGATCACACGGGTAGCCAGACAGTGGCAACGGGCCAGTCTCATCTACACCTCTGAAGGACATCATGTCATTTAACGAGTGAGTGTCGTCAATGTAACCATCATCCCCTCCGGCAACTCTGGGAAAATGGGTCATGTCTTGGTCCTGTGACGCACTAAACGGTGGCATTGTGGCATTAGTAAAGCCCGGGTAATGATTTGTTCCATCATCACCGATGCCTGGAGGCTTTCCAACACTTGGTGATATTTTCTGAACAATTGCCTCCAGTTTCAAACCGCGTCCTTTCTTTGGAGGCAAGGCCTTTGTACTTCCACTTAATGGAGAGAGAGATTTGGGAAAGATATTATCGCCAGGCAAAGGGGAAGAGAGATGTGGAATATCAGAAGATGACGATTCGTCTTCATTGCGATGGTTTGACTCCGAGTGCGCTCCAGTAGGGTGTGAATTTGCGGCAGCCCTCTGCTGAGACGCATCCTGCATTAGTCGTTTGGCAGGAATAGGAGAGATAAAAGAACGCACTCTCCTTCTCAATATAAGAGGATTTGTCTCTCCAGGACCACCAGACTTAGTTTGACGCTGCACCTGTGGTTGAGCAGGAGTTACGTCAGTCTGAGGTTTAGTAGAGTTGCACGAAGGAGGAAAGCAGGGACGTTTGGTTTCCTCAAGTTCAGTTGTGTTCGGGCCATGAGCCTTCGGTGGAACCTGTGAAACTGCAGGAACAGATGACGGCGGCGGAAGTGCCTGTGTCCTGTAGCAAGAATCGGCATCAACTATTCTAACGCCATCTCTGCCCGGGGGTGTCGACTCCCACATTTTCATGTCATAATATCCGCCTTGGTGATGCAGCAGTGTTTTGCTTGCATGTTGATCACTGTGAATGTCTGCTTGAGGGATCATCCTCTGTCTGTGCTCTGGGTGGCTAACTTTATGCCTTCCTGGGGAAGAAACTGGAATCATCATCATATCCTTGGCGGACCTGTTCATTGCTTTCACCCAATCGTTTATTTCATGAGAATGCTGGAAAGGCCCGCGAGGGTGAGGATACATTTGAAGCTTGTTTGTAATTTGAGCCGGCGGCGATAAATTGTGGTATGGATGGTGGGAAGGAAAATGAGAGTGGCCGTGAGGCACATTGCTTTCTCTGGTGTCTCCAAAGCGATAGCCTGGGAAACTGTTGGCATTGCTTGTTGCTAAATCCGCACCATGAAGATACGACTGATGTCTTGATGGTGATGATAAAGGATTTGCGCTCAGAGATTGGGGCGGCAGGTGTCTGTAGGGGTCAGCGTTTAGCACAATGGATGAATGTGTCGATTTTGAAGAATATTCCATATCACTGTCATGAGTTCCACCGCTGCCATGAAAATCGGGATTTGGGCCGATCTCTTTGGATACCGTTTCAATTTTGACCACTTTTTTCTCTAAAAGGTCCTTTTTACTCATATCATTGGCTGATGCTGGGGAGGAAAACGGCTGCTGAATGACAGAGGCCGCGTTCTGATTCTTCTCTCGCTCTCTGTTACTGTCCCTGTCCTTCTCTGGTGTGCTCCGTGTATTTGGTGACACATCACAGATGACAGAGCGACGTTCAGATTTCTGAGATTCTCCTTGAACGGTGCACCCTTTCAGTGGCTCGGGCTCTTGCAAAAGCAGCTCCTGTACAGCAGATGATGAAGTGGACTTACTGGGCAATGTTTTTCTTTGTGGAAGAGAATAGTCGGCTAAATTGATGTGTTTCGGTTGGATTGGCTGTGCGTCTGAGGCTGCTGGTAAATGATCCTCAGAGAAATCTGCTTCTTTTTTGGCAGTATTTTGCAAAAGCTTGGGATTGGAAACGTCCATCTTAATGGAGGATTGAAGACCTGTGGCAAAATTGTTTTTACTTCCAAGTCGATGATTGGGATGTTGGGGCTTTCCAGCAGTGCCCATTAGGGCCAAATTGTCACTGGCTCCACCTTCCATCATCCTCATGTTTTCGGTCATACCATAAGCGTATCTTGTTTGAAATGGTTGTTGAACTTGGAGATGTGCAGGAAATGCCTGTTCTGGTCTTCCATAACGTCTATCTAAATTATAGCCCTGAAGAACCTCTTGTAAAAGGCTCGGGAATTGTTGGATTTGAGAAATGTCCTCTTGCCCTTTTGGTCCGATGGCTTGGCCTCTCTTTCCGAATGACTCGGCGAGAGAACTCAGTTCCTTTGAATGCTCGGGACCATAACCGGAATGCGTTTGCGGATAGTTTCTGGAACTTGATTCCATCACACCTGCTGGCCTCGTCCTTCCTTTCTTCACCAGGGACAAATCAGAGCCATACGATGAGTCTCCAAAGCCATACTTATGTGATCCAAATTGGTTGAGATTGTGGGCCTGCTCCATATTTGATTTTGGGTGCTGAGATGAATATCTACTTAGGTCGATACCTTCCTCTCCGTTATTACTCGACGACTCTTTCAAATAGGATTGTGAGGGTTTCTCCTTCAAACAGAGGTCTTGGGGTTGCTTGCTCTTTTCTACCTGACTTCCCTCGGAACGAGCCGAAACGATCACGCCAACACTTAGCTGCTCCTCAGAAATGGGTTTTTGATCACTCTCGTCATGTGCTGCGGAAGCAGTATGCAACATGTTTTCTTTGTCCTGTCCGTGCTTTGTGCTGATTTCTCCATCTCGAAGTATTTGGCTATTGCCTTTCTCCATTTTCTCAACCCCATCTTCATTTTCGATTTTGATCTGTTCGTTTTTGATTATTTCTGCAGTCTTTTTATGGCTGCCTTTTGAGTTATTATTTAGTAAACTAGGATGTGAGACACGGTTTGGTTGGGGGGGAGTAATAATACAGGAGGTGGATGAGGAAACAGGAGGTTTTGAATGTGAATTTGGGTCAGCATCTGACGAGTGACACTCAGATGGAGATGCTAACGCAGAAGCGGGGCAAACATTTCCTTTTGAGACTATTACTTTTGGTGGTGACTTGTAAGTGAAGGTTTTGGCATTTAATGCTTGTCCAGGTTGTGGCTGGGTTTGACTGTGAGGAGGATGATAAAAAATTGGTTCAGATGCACTGCTTGCACCACTCGTCTGCCTCATTCTCGTATGCCCGCCCTCTATCAAGTGATCCTCTTGCTCTATCTTGGTCTCTGCGGACACATAGGAGGAGTCTTCATCGGCAACACTTTCTAAACAGGGACCTTCGGCAAGTCCTACAACAGTTCCATCTTTAACTGTGCCGGTGCTTGAGGCTGCACTTGCATTTCTACTCCTCGGTGGCAATGGCGGAACACCGTGTGTTGCTTGTTGCACCTGCCCACCATCTTTGCCCTTCTTCTGTGAGAGCACATTGTCGGTGCGGAGCATGTGTTGAATGGTGTTCGGTAAATTTGCGACCTGGGAGCTCAAGGCATTAAGACTATTTACTCCAGTATCCTGCATTTTCCCAACTGGGGGAGATGAATAAACGGAGGGAGAGGGACCTTCCTCTCGGGGCACGAGCCCTGAACCTAGACCAGTTTTGTTGCAGCTTGTTGGTGGCACACTGTTTACTCTAGCAGTACTGATGTTATGACCTTTGTGACTGCCGCTGCTACCACAACTACTGATGCTACTGTTTGAGTTGGGTGTTGGACTTAACTGTGACGCAGCCTGTATTAATCTATGACCGTGACTGCTGCTATGGACAGTAGATGACGGGTGGGAAGGAACAGAGGGGTTCACGTAGGTTTCTGAAACACCCATCAAAGGGGAAGGGGTGGAGCTACAGCTGGGGGAATGTACTGCAGAGGCAGCTGGGGACGGGTTGGAAATTGGGCTGAGGTTTTGGTTCATCTGACTTTGTTGAGGATGCAACGGGGATTTGGCGAGTTCTTGAGATGTTGCAGGAGGTATACTGGGCGTGGAGGCCTGGGGATGTTTAGCATATACAGAGCCGCGGGTTGGGCCCTGGTGCTGCATCTTAAGAGGGTTGTCATAGCCCACACCTAAATTGTGCTGTGTGTTGCAGTGCTGCAGTGTGCCGTCCTTGTTAAGTGTTTGCGTCTGCGGAATATATCCAGCATAGTTTGATGCATGGTAGCGCTGCTCGACGGGCCCCATATTGTTAGCAGCAGATAAACCAGAGGCGGAGTTTGCACTTGAGTTGACACTGTGAGAACTGTTGACTTTGGGATCAAAACCCGTGCTAGCAGTGCCATCAGCATATCTCTGCGGAGGTGGGCTATACATTCCCGATGACCCTGTGGGCGCTCCAGCCTGTGGAGAGTATTGTGGGTATTGAGGGGTCATTCTATGCCCAGAGCTCGGATAACTCCGATGCTGCTGCCCATGGTGGACGGGGGAGAATGTTTGTCCATGTTGGCGGCTCTGAGAAGATGGCAAGGCCTGCAATGCAGCGTTCTGACTCATATTGTATTGATGAGGAGAGAAAGCTCCAGATCCTCCACCTGATCCAGTGCCGGGCCCATAATCTATTGAATATTGTGACATGATGCCAGATGATAATACAGATCCTGCACCAGAATGTCTGTACTGGGGAGGTATGTGTCCATCAATATTCGGGTAACCAAATCCTGTTCCATAGACTAGGCCCCCTCTTCTGTTTTTGTCCTTCCCGCCCAATGAAAAATAATAATCCATTGTGTCCTTCCTGTAAGGGTTGTTACTGCCGCTGTGAAGGTTACCCTGTGTGGGCGGTGCCTCTACAATGGCTCTGTTTCGAGCATTGTAAGCGAGCATGTGGCTGGCTTGATTGGACTGGAGCTGGCCTCTGTGTAGGCTCTGCTGTTGCATTGCCGCATAATCTTCCGTCATCCTCGGGGAGACCTGAGGGTCTGCAGTTTGGGGGGGATACGGAGGTGCACCTCCACCCCTCATGCTAAAGCCAGGGGCCAGAGAATGGGGGGTGGGGCTATTGGAAAAATTCTGCATCTTTGTCCCTTTCAACTTAAAGAAAGACGACACCGATTAATGTCCGTGGGAAATGCCACCCATGTATAAATGAAGGGCTGATAACGGGAATCATGGATGCAGAAGACAGCAGAACTTTTTAAAAAATGAAATGCTTGCTTCAATTCACTGGAGCCCTGGGAATGTATAGCTGAATGCTATAAGTACCCAACAGATCAAAGTCATATCAAAGAGTAAAAATGTTCTCACTTCAATGTGGCATTGGTATATGGTTGATTCCACATACAAAGGCCGACATCGCGGTGGGTTTCAAACTTGTCGTCATTCCTCTGCGGTTTGGCATCAAGAATATGATATCCTGGATGACTAACACATCACTATGTAAGGCAACATTAAAAGTCTCACTTGCAGATGCTGTAGCAAAACATCTCCTGTAAACATCGCTCTTTCAGGAGCCCGATTATGGAAAGACACAACTGCAATGGCGCAAAAAATATTTGTTCCATTGAGACAGAATTTTGGCAAGATGTCTTTTTCTTCTGTTAAAATGTGTAATTTTGCCAGGACGTGGACCAAAAAGGTTTCGAAGGATTTGCGTCAAAAAGGTCTGAAAACAGACTTTGACAACACGCCTCCCAGAACTCCATTGATATTCTCATCCACTCTTGGATGCAGGGTGACACTTCAGCTCTTGCCTTTCTTGATCATTCTCATTTCATATCATGTTTGTTTTTTGTTTTGTTTGTCTCTTTCACTGCATGCATTCATCTGGGCGAGAACAGTCTTTGGTCCCTCTTATTTCATTAGTTCCGGGCATAGATTCCTCTTGACGCTCTCCTGGTACTTGAGCATTTAGCCGTCTTACCTTTGTTATTGTCTGTCAGCCATCATTTAATTCTACCCAACTCCAGAGCAACGTATTTCCCAAAAGGAAGGTAATCCATTTATTCCACTTCCAGTTCAATCCTTTCAAACTCCAGCTCTCGTTTTTCCCTCAGCAACTCCATGCAGATGAATTCATTTTCCAGCTGGCCAGACACGTAGAAACCTGTAGCAACAAAAGACAAATGTTTAAGTCAGCATGTAACACAAATCCATATCCGACATAGAGTTATTGCTGTGGTCATACGAAGTCATGCATGGAGACAAGACAGACTACGAACATTATACACTTGCGTAGCCTGCAGCAGGTGTCACCAACCACCATTTTAAGTGATGACGACAAATCGTCACTAATTCATGCTTCTACTGTGTATTGATATTTTCAGTGTGTATACATTTATTTTAAATTATAAACAGCATGACAACAATTTGGCTTAGGAGTGAAAAAAATACACATACAAGCACAACTGGAGCGTACACTATAACCCAAACATACAGCAACCAGCCGCACATTATTACCACTTGCACAATGATCATTGCAAGAGCTGCATCAAATGGTACGTCTTTACAAAAAGTAATAATCGTGAGTTTTGATTGACACTGTCAGAGAATTATTAATTAGCCAATTTGTTTAATATTGTGGCTGAAGTTTGCAGTGGTGAAGAACTCTGCACCTAATATTTTGACCCCATTTAGTCGATTGAGAGTCAAAAATATTAGGAAAAGCTCCCCAGATGATGAAACATTTTTAAATGAATACCCCTCTTTCAGTGTCAACCAAAACAGAAAATTAATATCTTTAAAAAAAGGCTGAATATTTGATGCAGCCATAGCAGTAGATATCGTTATATTGTGCAAGTGATCATAATGTGGCTGTTTAGTCCATGGTTGTATGGCGGGGCTTGGCACTGTAGGTATTTATTTGTCTACTCCCAGGGAATTGCTATTGTAATTGTAATTTATTTAAGCGTACACATTCTACAGGTGTATGCATTATAAATATAAGCTTAGATACAGGCTTTGTAAATATTTTATGAAAAAAAAAAACAAACAAATATAAATGTACTCAGCCTTTCAATACATTTATGAAAACCAAGTTGTCTTTATGGACTTCACACAGTTTTTACAGCTGTTGGAAAATAAAGAAGGCATGCCTAAGCGCTCCCTCTTGACTGATAAACAGGTTTGGTGGACACAAAAGTGGGGCAGTGAGAGCAAGTAACTCTGGAAATTAAGTAACATTCATAGTCACGTAATAAATACTACTACCATTGCAACTGCTGGAATGAAACAACTTGATGAAGCCAATCCTCATTATAGTGGCACTAAATGTAAACTTTATTGTGTGTACACTCCTTTTAATTACAAAGGCTCACAATTTGAGGGATTGCACCCTTTTTTTATGGGGTCAGGGCCCATAATTGCCTTGAGTGTCAAGCTTGCATTGTCTCTTTTTCTTAACCGACAGAATGGTTAATTGCCCTTCAACACATTTAGGCAATTGCGTTTTGTAAAGCACACCAGAAAGAATTTCATTGTAATTAAACTATTAATGTAACTGCCTGTGACTTTCTGAACAATAGATTGCACATGAGTGAACACAAATAATCCAGCGATGAGCAGTGACACCAAAGCAAACACAAGTGCATGTATCAGGCAGTTGTCAGGCATGCCACTGGAGTCTTGGAGGCTGATTTAGAGGGGGAAAAACCCCGTACAGTTGAAGGGATTCTATTGATCTCCACCCTTGAATCTTGATAACTAATTAATCACAGTGGCTCGCTAAGCACGACCAACTAAACAAAATAGCCTGTGTAATGTCAGCAAGACATGGCTATCGTGTCAGCAACAGCATACGCAATTATATTGTTGCACCACTTTTATACCAAACATGATGCTGGTGTTTCGGAGCTGCAATAGCCAACAGCAGGCTTTACGCATTCCAATTAGCTTAGTCGAGCTGCCTTTTTAGCTTTGTAAGGTTGGCGTTAGCTGATATCTACTGCCAATTGGGAGCTAGCAAAGCTACTAGCTGTGGTTAGCATTCTAGCAAGACAGCTAATTAAGGTTTATTACGCTCTTGCACGTTATTTGAGAGCGTTCACGCAACGATAGCCACGGCAGGCTAAAAGCTGCGTTTAGCTAGAAAAAAGGGGTGATGAGATGCAGATGTTTCGCCCCTCACAATTCAGCGGAGCTGTAAAAAAAACCTGGTTTAGCTCGTGTATAGGTAGAAAACGAGCAAGAGACGTGATGTGAGATAATTAGCATCACTCACCTCGGCGTTTTTTAGGAGCTAACGTGGGTCGGGGCACGTTAGCTAACACCTTCAACACATACATACCTGAAAACGTACCAATACGAGGCCCAGTTGAGAGTGAAAGGCTCCTTTTGACAATCCCGCTGTTGTGGCAGGAAATCCCAGTCTCAGTCTTGAGTCAAATGCTACGCCGCTTTTTCCCTCAGCCGTTTTGGGTCCAGGAAATCCCGACCACCGGCGACCAATTTCTGGGGAGGGTGGGGGGGTCGTCACGACAATCGGATCCCGGGCCTCTCTTGATTTGCCCCGTTTATTCCCCTTTTGTCCTCACCTCCAGAAATGAAGAGAGCGGGGCACAATCAGGGTGGCTGTGGGTCCCGTCAGTGAT
Source organism: Hippocampus comes (assembly GCF_001891065.2). Classification (NCBI taxonomy): domain Eukaryota; kingdom Metazoa; phylum Chordata; class Actinopteri; order Syngnathiformes; family Syngnathidae; genus Hippocampus; species Hippocampus comes. Next base: position 409,860 of record NW_017805280.1, on the reverse strand, counting down.
GAGGTCCACACACCCCCGCCCCCCACTCTCGCTCTTTTCACACACCGCTGAGGTGACTGCACCTATCTTCAACTAAAAATCAAACACAGAAGCCTCCGTGCGGTCTTACGAAGCCCCCCGACGCCACTTTCCGTCCCTTAAGTGCATTTACATACCTTCATCATATGCTCCTTTCCCACCGAGACTGTTTTTTTTTCTCGCACCAGAAAGACCGCCTTGACACACGCGCACACAAAACACACACATTTGCCTGCACTCCCCTCTCCACTCTTCCACATCACATCCCTCCACCTCTTTTGTTATTGCTCAGATTTTCACCTATTTCTACCATGAAAAATATATACATTGGACTAATATTGGTGTCTTGTTCTCATCTATGATGACGATGTTTTTCCCACACTGCAGCCCCTTTGTTCTTGTCCCAGCTTCAGTGAAAGTGAATTAGTTACCAGTGTACAATGGCAGACATAAAATAGATTTGCAGAGTATCTGTAAGACTGCAGAGTGGCCTTTTTTATGTTACTGGGCTTTATGGCTGCTGGAACATAGATATATTGTTCTGACAGCTGCATTGCACTTTTGTTTAAAATGGACCTTAACTTTTACTGCATTTTGATGTAAGAACGTGCAAATTAATCGATAAATTGATTGTAACTGTACTGGCATTCAATACATAATGCAAGAGAGTTTTTTTTCGTCCAATTGTCAGGCCTAATTTATTCATTAATTAAAAAAAAAAGAACATTTGTCAAATTCCTTTCCGGGGAGACATAGCAGCTCGGGGAGAACAGGAAAATTTGGGGATACACTATAAATGGTCATATTAATTTCCAAGTTGATTTTAACTTTACTGGAGTTCATTACATTCAGAATTATATTTTTTACCATTCATTTGAAAATAATATTTCACTAAATACAATTAATTATTTGTTAATTTTTTCAAAACAGTAAATTTAATCAAATGCCCTTCCATGGAGACTCAGCAGCTTGAGAAGAATTAACAAAATTGATACTGTGGTCTTGCATAGAGTGTAACGTAAGACTGCCGTGTATGTTTTTCCGTGCTATTATCATGATGGATCTATTGTACGGCCATCTGAATTGTATTTTAGTTTAAAATGGGCATAAATTATTTTTTTTTCTGTTTTTAACAGTAAAAGAATGCCCATATGAAAATATTCATTGATCACTTTTGGTAGTAGCATATATTTCGAGTCATATTTTTCTGTACATTTTAAAACAATCTGCTCATTTATCTTCACAAAATATAATTGACTATTGTTTTTGAGTTAAGTTAGGAAAATTGTATTTTTTTTATTTTTTAAGTTTCTCTGGGGAGTGGTGGGGGTTGGGGGGCTTGCTGCCTGACACTGTCAAAACTTGCTACATCCTCCATATGGACGCTCCAGATACATGCACCCACATACAAATACAACAATCAAACAGGCGATTAAAACAATTACCGGTAAGCTTCCGTGGGTCACTTAACCCATCAATCAAGGCTAAATTCTCTCTTCTTAACAACACTTCAATGCATTTCTTTCCCTTGCAGACACACGTCTATTTCTATCATAGTTGCCATAGCAACTGCAGCACAGCGCTTTAACTGTGGATAATTTTTTTTAGGCTACCGACATTTGCAGCTCACCTGCACATTTTCACAAGCATCCACCATTCAGGTAGAATTCTGCAACCAAACAAATTGCGTGCAACATGCGGTTGCGCACTTGTGCGAGCGAGCTGAAAGAGAAAAGCGCCGAGAGGCGACATGTGCCCGTGCATTGATAACGCCGAAACAGTAAGTCAGCCAGCCGGGCCTAGTCAATCAACAGAAATGCCTGCTGGGATACACACAGTCGCTCCATCACAGACAAGGTCAGAAAATCATCTATTGAGCAGCCACAAAGCACACGGTGGAGAATGCAACTCGTTTGGGGTGGTCGTAATTGTTGTAGAGGTGCACAAAGAGTCCCTGTGTCGTCAATTCAAATCTGGTATCCAATACACAAGATGTATCAAATATTGACTCAAACAGAGCGGTATTAGTTGAACAATATGCTCATTTCTACACTCATAGTTTGTACTTTGCAGTATGGGTTTACAACTGTGTGGCATCATCAGAGCGCTGTTATTACTCCAATTACGATGTAACTATGGAGTTTCAAAATACAGATACGTCACCCTTGTAAAGAATAATTGCTCTTTGGATGTGTGGTGCATGTTCGGTTCGCTGAGAGCTGTAAATGATCCATTTGTGTGATTGTAAGTAGAAATGGTTGGTGGGAATGGCGTTTTGGGAATTGAACCCACACTGTCCGCATGAAAGGCGGCAGCATGCACCACTACGTTGCAAATGCTTACTAGTGTGTTATGTGAAAATCATTTATATAAATTATATATTTGCTGTATATGTAAAAATAATGCAAGTTACAGTTATAAATTATAACGTTGCAATCAATGAACTGGATTAGCTTTAAAACTGTAATAGTTAGAGCTTATTCCGAGAAATGATACAAAAAAATACAATAAAGCATATAATAATTAGAAATTAAGGTGCCAATAAAATGGGATTCGTTTCGTTGCCGGACATTGGGAGGCAATTACCAGTGAATGGTTTTACTATCGGTAAACAACAGGGGGCGCTGTCACCCATTACCCTTCAGTGTCAGTGAGCAGCTTCTGTAGGGTTGTGCCGGGGGACTTTAGCGACCAGCAGGGGGAGGTATCGCCTAATATTTGCTCGCTTTTTCAACTCAATCGCACTAAAGCTGCCTCTCAGCCACACTCGCCGCGTATCCTAGCAACCAGAGAACCCTGCCTCCAATCACTACGGATACCGGCAGGGATGGAGGGAGGGCGGAGAGTGTGAAAGAGTCAAAGGAGGAGGCGGAGGAGGAGAAGAGGCTGGTGAGGTATCAGCATCCAATGCAGCAAACCTGAAAAGATGATTTTCCACTTCACCATTAAAACGGGGCTCTTGTGTGCCGAATTCTGCCATAGATTTCACAAGTGGCTCAGTCTCAGCCACTACTTTTGCGACGATTCAAAATATGAATCGCAGTTACGCAATGTGGCTGGATGGATATATAAACATACATACTATTTTTTTTTACAAATTATCGCCCCGTATAAAGTGTTGGGAAAGGTTTATTCCCAACGATGTCAGGTTAATGTGGTTGAACAAGTGCTGAATTGTCCTAGGACCGGTATGATATACCTGTACGGATACATGGACCTTAAACTGGATATCAATTCACTTTTCAAACAGATTTCCATAGTAGACCCAATAGGAGCATTGTGAGGATGTCATGCAAATTAGTGCAAGCCCCCGCACGCTCTCAGTTCAAGTGCACAGGCTTTCGCACAATTCTCGTGTGATGCGGCACTGACCTCAGACACGGGATGCCGTCCTCCTCCCTCCGCCTTATCCTTCTTCTCCTCCTCCTTCCATTCTTTGTCCCGATCCCCCACGGTGGCTGTCATGTGAGGATATGCAACAGTGATACACGAGTGACAGGGTTTTGTCGGGAACGCTGAGCCGCCATCAATGTCAGGTGGATTCACTCCAGGAGCCAACCGAGTGGAAGCTGACACAGCAGCTCATGAGACTTTCAATATGATATGTCCATTGAAAGCAATTGTATTGAATCTTACATAACACCTTTGAAGGCCTCTGAGATTTGTGCATACCATATTGGTATGCAATATAATTGCAATATAATTACATATACCACATGTAGCTCACTAAAACAAATCCGGTATATTTAAGTTGTTCTCTGTTTGTTATAAAATTTATTGAATAACATTGGTTTTAAAAAAAATGCAATTTTTTGGGGTATGTGGAAAATGTGGGAATATTGAAAATTGTTTCCGAGGTGAATTGAATAATCCGGACATTTTAAATTTCTAATGGGAATGAAGTTAAATCTGTTATATTGAATATTGAATGTGTCATTGGGAATGGGGACTTTTTTTCGGGGGGGGGGCTGTGGACTTGTGGAAAAAAGTGAATTGTTGGAATGATGAAATTAATAGCTCGCATGACATGAATTTTTAAAATACGTCAAGGTTGGAATGGAGAAAATTGGGTTGAGAAATTTGAAAGATGTAGCACATCAAATAAGCGATGACAATAAAACAATATATATATGTATGTATTAACGTATTTTTGAAAAGCTTTCAGCATTCACACAATAAATGATTCACACACCCACAAATCTGGCCCCTTCTCCTTCGAATTAACAAATGAATTGTAATCGTGAAAGTAATGCGGTGAAAAACGCTTGCTACTGTTGCCAGGGCAACCATCTTCCTCGACTCTGGTCTTTAACCCTTTCTCCTCAACACGTCCCTTTCACATTCTGTCTTTTATCACCGCTACATTCTCACACTTTGCTGATGTCCTCTCACTCCATCTGTCCATTTCTTTACGGCCGGCCGCGCATCCCTCTGCTCTGTCGCTGTAAAACAAAGTTGTGATCTGTGAGCTGTTTGGTCTTAATCTTTGATTATTCGCCCTCATGTCCGTCCTCACACCTGCCATTTTGTCCACGCGCGTGTGCTTTGTTCACGCTGACTCATTCCGTGTTAAAGAACTGTGACTGTCCGGTGTTAACTATCAGGAAGTCATTGTTTCACTGTGGGTGTTAATTGAGGATGAGAAGGAATGGCGGCATGGCTGTTGGGTTGCAGTAAACAAATGATGTTCAAGAAAAACAGTGCTTCCCAAGCGTGAGTTCCGTTTCGCCAAGTGCAAAAGAGCAAAGTTCTCCTATGGAACATATTTTAGGGTTTATTTGAACTTAGACATTACTCTTGTCGGCGTAATTACGTATGGAGGTTTTCAAGGGGCACGTAAAAGGTTCAGAATCGAATGCCTGAAAAAATTGGGACACACATTCACTTTTGACCTCACAGAGTCAACTTGGAGAGTGACAACATTTTCAAAATGAGGACAGGAACTCGAGAGCAGAGCACATGTTTGAGCGCTCGGCATGCAAGCGGAAACAGAGCGAAGGACGATTATTCCTGCACGCACGCCGAGTGGCTCTTTCCGAGCGACTCCAACGCGAAAAACGTTCAGCCTGATTTGCTTCGTGATTCGGGTTTTTGTCTTGAGGTGGATTCCAAATGGCACGAGGTCAAAGCGGCATCACGAAAACAGCTAATTACTCACCCTTTGCGTCTTCGCTAAGCTCCAAACATGACTAATGAACATCTGGTGTTTTTACAGGCACAAAGGCACGACGCGAAATGCAGTCAGGTTATTCCTGCAAAAAGGACTTCAACAGCCCGTCACTTTCGATTATGCGAAAATGGTTGACACCTGTTCTTGATGGCTCGTCCTGCTTTTTATTCAAACATTTGCATAGCAGACCAGCTGTCTACAGGCGCAATACAGTACATCCTCCTGATTTTCCAACCTGTCAACCTAAGTTTAGATTCTAATTATGTTTTGGGTTTTTTTTTTCCCCGCATCCTCCTTCCAAAAGACATCCTCAGTCTTGTTTTGATAAGTTAGAGGTGGGGGGGAATGGGGGTGTGGGACTAGCCTAGTTGAGTGTTGTACAAAGGGGAGGCGAGAGCAGCATGAGAGCACCCTGAGGGGCCTGGATGGCACCACACAAAGCTTTGCGGAGTGCCAGCAGCAGTGTCGATGGTGGAGGGCATATACCCGGACCCACCCGCTCCACCATATGGCCTCCATTTCTGCAGCACGCCGCTCGCTGCTCACCTGCTAGTGTAATGATACTAATAATAATCTTAATCATGGCAATTAACTCAATTCAAATCACTTCACATTCAGCAAGACTTTTTGCAAATGGTGAACATTTTACACCCCCCCCCCTCAAAAAAAAGCCTTCAAGATGTTTAACGCCACTCCCAGTTGGAAGTGCACTCTTGAAAACATAAACCAGAGAATTTCAAGTTGCGTATTTAAAACCGCTTAACTCTGGTATGCTAAGAATGGCCACCACTTAACATGAACAGGGCAAATCTCAGTGACATGCTAACATTTTGAAGTTGAATGTTTTTTGTTTTTTTTTAAGACAACCCTTTAAGCAACTGATTTTTTTAAACATAAATGGTGGAACAACACATTTAGACAGACAATAGAAAAATATTCGCGGGCATACATTCTTTATCCTCTATGAAAAATGACTAATATGAGAGCAACTTACGGAGTAGCAGTCAAAGTCTATTCTTTGATTTTGTCTGCATGATTGTATCGGTCAGTACTGCCTCCCAGTGGCCAAGGTAGGCACACCAGAAGGGGCAGCACTCTGAAATGGACTGCAGCATCAAATCATGATGCGCCAACTGTTTAATACTTTATATTCTAATTGTTATGAGTCTATATTTTTATAAAATTATAAGGTTATAGAGTGCAATTTTTCCTTTTAAAAAATGGGGAAGGGAGTGTGGTTGAAATGGATGAATGGCAATTCCATTCCATGGGGAAAGATGATTTGAGATATGAGCGTGGGCACAGAACGAATTAAGACACCACTGTAAAATATAATCATAAAGTATAATAATAATCATGACAAAGGAAACACAAAAAAACGCTGAAAAAGACTCAGCAGCAGTTGCATGAAACTTGTAGCATTTTATTATTAATACTCAACACATTTTGTTCATGTACAAAGAGAAAGAAGAGTCTTATTTAAGCACTTATAACTGTAGGTATTTATCCTTATTAGAAGTACCATCGCGATGCATTTTTGCCGTTTCTGTCATGACATGGTTAATTTTTGTTATTGAGATTACTTTGACTTCATACAAAAAAAAGTTAATGTCTTCTCTAATAGTATTTACACAACCTGTACAATAATTTTTTTTTGTGTGTGTGGGTGTAATTTTTGTTCTCATGATATAAACATGTCGGTATTATTTCAAAGAAAAGGGCCATGAAAAGACAAAAGAGTGGCCAAGAGCAAAATATGGGTATAGAATTCGGTCTAGCATTGAGAGTACTCGTATTTTACATTGTGTTGAGCCACAGTAAATTGAATCAGGTTGTGTATCTTGAGGCTGGAAACGAGTGCCTTTGTCGACTCACTCCTCACGTGAAATACATTTAGTCGCAACCCCCTTCTGTCACTTTATCAATTAAAAGGACGGACAAACAGAAGAATCGTGTTATCATTTAATAGAAATGATATGCATTTGTATAAATCAGAAGCGCTATACATACGCAAGCACACACAAAAACGTCGAATGTTAGCAAAGATATTCCGCGACGAACTTGGGAGAATTATTACATCATTAGTCTTATGTCAAACTTCCCAGGAAATGTGTCAAGTAGTATCACAGTATAAGTCTTCCTGACTGCAAGTGATGAAATTAAGTGCTAAAAACCAAGGTGCTTTTACAAATACTGCTGACAAACATCAGGAACAACAACCCCCCCGCCCCCACCCCTAAAAAAAAAAAACAAAACAATTTTTACTGACGCCTGTCATCCGCTTGTCATGGATGTCAGCTGGGGTGATATTTACATCCTCCAGCTCCAGGATGTTCCAGTAACTCAAAGCTAGCTCAACTTTGTGTTGTTTAAAAAAAAAAAAAAAAGAAAAAAAAAAGAAATTGTGACACAGTGTTTTTCTCAACATGAACCATCGAAACAAATGTGTTGTGGCATGCTTGTGTGCAGAGAAGCCAGGCCGGGACCAATTTGGGCTGTAGGGAAACAAAGACTTGTGACGAGGAGGCTTACTCACTGTCCAACTGGCACTCGCTGCGTGCGTGCATGCATATGTGTGTGTGTGTATACCTTGACTTCCCAAAACAAGAGCCATTGACAACTGCTCACGAGCCTTTCATGGCAACGACACTAAGGCGACTTTGTTTGGTCACAGGCCTATTGTAAAGAAGGAGGACAGATGCATCGCTCAGTGGAAAAATCTCAGAACACCACCAAGTTTGTTGTTGGAATGTCGCACATTTGGAATTATATGAAACATCTCAGGCAAAAAGTGAGCAACTCTCACAATAAGCTAGACTCTTGCGTGTGCCTGCGGGGAGTCAAACAAACTGGAGGTGGACAAGCTTGACGGAATGTTTGAAAAAAAAAAACAAAAAAAGTTCACTGTAGTTTATGTACAGAAATGCAAAACCAATTTCCTCAAAACTGGCGTGTAGAAAAGGGAAAAGTTGGTCAAACCTGACCTGTCAAGACCGAATTAAGTATCATTATTTGAGTGACACCCCAAGAATCATGACACCGCCCATCCGTTTGTCATCCGTGACAAGTTCAGCCTTGGTGGCGGTCTGTGAGTCACATTCTAGTTGCGCTATGTGAAATCATTACAGAATTATGGAAACAACAAATCTAATGGTGGCCTAAGAATTGTTTTGGAATGTGTGTGTGTGTGTTTTAAATTGATTCATCCAGCAGTTGGAGTAGAAAGCAACTGAAGAGGAACCAAAATCGATACTTAGGATTACAAATAAAGGGGGACTAATCAGTGCCAAAAAGCATGTGCAAAGCAACTTCGAGAGTACAATCATCTTCTCAGACACACACAAAAGAAACGGCAACCCAAAGCGTCAGTCTACTAACCTGACCTATCATAATAACAACAATAAAACGGTCGACTTCCCTGCAGCAAAGGTGGACTGCAAGTTGAAAAATGAGCAAAGGCTTCACTTTTGATAAGGGGTTGCACCGATGCATTTCGGTTTCAAATGAATTCTCCCCAAGACCTTTCCCGCATTATTGTGCTGAAATTCTCAGCAATGGCAACACCGGAAAGTGTCCAGTGTGCACTTGTGTGTTCAATACACACACAGGCACGCACGCACACATTTATGTACATACATCTTTCTTTACCACAGTGATGTCAATCCCAATGATAAAGAGGGAACAGGATAGGCCGGGCCCACGATGGCTCTAAATTCTGTGTGCAATCACCATTAAAAGCCAGTTTTGGAAAAAAAAAGCCCAAAACAAAACACCATGATGTCGTAAGATTTGAACAAGGATCGCCGCCTAAAATGAAAGCTCACAATATGCTGCTTCTATCTGCAAATATCATACATGTCATATTGTATTACATCAACGCGCCGACGCTCGAACTGAGCTTGAAAAAGTCGAGCTCGCCTTAAAAAGAGAGAGAGAATCTAACACAGTTCCGAGGGGAACGTAACAAAGACCTAAAACTAAATTGTCCCCCTTTTATATCACCAGACATCTACACCTACGGTAAATGATCAATTTCTCAAACACTTGAGTGAATGTAAGAAAAAAGTCTAAACCTTAACATAATCTATATATTGATTGGTAAACTGTCGTACAATGAGCGGGAAATCAATTGTCACTTCGGAGGAGTTATATTGGCGTCTTCACTCGACTCTTCACATTTTTGTCCATCTATGTTTTTTTTTTTTTTTCTTGTATTGGTTTATTTTCGTAAATTGCTGCAAAACTCGATGAAAGTTACATCCTGTCTGTCTGTTTACTGTACAAAGTGAAAAGAGGTTCGGAATATGCTATTTACAAGTAAAAGCGTCGCAGACTAAATGCCGACTCGGATGCTTTGACCAAAGTGTTTCTTACATCCGCGTCGTTTCCAATATTTCTACTTGCTTCTCCGAGAATGGCTGATCTGAAAATGTGCAAGTATAAAAATTCCAGAGATGTCGGTCTATTTTTTTTTTTCGGAGTCACGGTTGTGATGATAGGTGAATTGATTTAAGGCTATCAATCTCACGATTACATTGTTATCTGTGAATTTATCAAGAGTCATCAGCAAGTCTGTGGACAAAAAAAAATGCTGTTATCATTAAATTGCGACTTGCATCATCACTCGCACAACACACACAGACACTCACACACACACACACACACACCTGTAACAGCGGTGCATTTAGATGAGGTTATAAGATAGATGTCAGCGCTCTGCACACTCCAGCAGCTCCAATCTTGGCTGAGCACTCCTGCGCAATCTCTTGCAGCCCTTGAACTTCCGACACCGCCAGCTAATTGAAGATCAAACCTTTAAATAGCTAATAGAGGCTTTTTTATTCTGTACAGTTAGATGATGAGTCATTAACAGACAGCTCCTGTGAAAGAGGGCGGGAAGGGGGAGGTGTGGGGCGGGGGGGGGGGGCGTGATGGGATGATAAGGCATGTCTACCGAGTGCCTGAACCTACACCGGGTAAAGGTCCTGTGCAATAATGAGGCTTGGCCAGCTTTAGGAAATAGAAACAAAAACGCAAACTATCTACATCAGTCAAAGCTGGTATCTCAGCGGCCTTTCTCGAACGGACGTCCTCCTCTGCTCAACGGATTATGACGAACCGTGGTCACAGGGCCACATTCGCCACCTCTTTGTGCACGACGTGCAAAGTTCAACTGGGCTCCCGGACCACGACGGATGTTGTCATAGGCGACACTAGTGAGAGGCCAAAAAGGGGCGGTGACTATTATCATGCAACCTGAATCGAAAAGAAGCTAAGTAGAAGGCCGCCGCGCTGTGAAGTGGGCCACTCCGAGACAGTGTGGGACATCCTGAATAGAACTGGCGTACAGGTTCATAAAAGCCTTTTTTTACGAAGTTATAAAACTCTGCAGCATCTTGTATCTAAACCACTGCCAGGCGGCATCTCTCGCCGCTTGTAAAATTTTTACTGCAGTTTTGGCGCACGGACGTGAAGAGACGACCAAGTATCGGCGCCGCCGCGTGACCGCGCGAACAGGAGGACACTTCCATCGGAGACCATTAAGGCACGTCCTTTTCTCTCGACATCGGCGGCTCTCGGGCGCTGACGTAACACGCAGTCTATCCGCACTTGATTTTGAAATATCTCCAAACGGTAAACAAAGTATGAGTCTTTGAGATCCTTTTTTTTCCATCAGGGGAAAATAGATGGACTGCATACTCACGTGAAGCAAAACATCCTACAGGCAACTCAAGAGTTCAGTCCGGCTTGGAGGTTGAACGACCAGCCAAGTACCAAAACAGGGATGGAATGTGACACTAATTGAGCATAAAGCATTTAAAAAAACAATATTATAAGCGGCGTTAACACAATCATTGTTGTTATTCACAATGGGATTAATATTATTGTTGATCTTATACCCTGTTGTTTTTTTTTTTTTTTCTTTCTCGAAGGAAATCTTGTCATCCGTGATTGTATTTCTTCCAACGAACAAATGTTTTGGTGACAACAGAAGATTGAGACAAGTTCAGGATGGCGAGATGAGACGATCCCTCCGGAGAGGGCGGGAGGGACAAGTCATCCGTGTTGCCACTCTGGCAAGGCGACAAGGTCTTCCTTCGGGGGAGCCGACTCGAGCCCAGATGGGCCGCTCGGTGGGCGCTCCGGTCTCGCAAGTTTTCCCTCGTCAGCTCTCGGCGCGAGCTCTCGAGCTGCCGTCAAATCTCAGCGGGCTCACGCGCCCGATATCAAATTAAGATGAGCGATATTGGCCCAGTGCGGCGACTGCGCCTTCACTGCTGGATGAAACGCGAGGCTTGAGTTGAGTGCATTTTCCCAGTTAATTGACCGTGACTGGACATATAAGTAGAGTAGCTTTGGCCATTTGCGAGAGAGGGGTCACATCCCCCGCCTCAGCTTGGTGTCCTGATTTTTTTTTTTGTGTTTACCAAGATTAGCTTGCAAAATATAGATTTTTCTATAATCAAGTTTTCATCCTGCTTCTGACACCACATTTGGCTCTCGCCCAGCTGACCCTAAATTCCAGTCTCCGTATGGGATAGAGATGCAGTGCGTGGACTGTGTCTTTAAAAACATCCCTGATCTCCTAACACGACACACCTCTATCCCGTTCCTAATCCCAAATCCAGGCTGGGTTTCTCACACATCTGACTCAATGCTGGAGAGTTTCTCGTAGACATGGCCGTTGCTTCCGTTGAAGGGTCGCGGTGGGCCGACCCCAAGCATGGAGCCGTGGTGGTTCAGCCCACCCAGGCTGAGCTCTTTCGGGAACCGGGGGGACACATTTGACATGACGCCAGTCGTGGCAGATGTCGGCAGATAGGACGTCGTGCTCAACTGGCTCCTGAAGTCACTTCGACTGTTTTTGGCAACCTGTTGCTGCTGCTGCTGCTGCTGCTGTTGCTTTTTCATGTAATACTGTTTGGCTCCATGCATGAGACACTGATCATCATCAAATGTTGGGATAAAGGGGTTTTGGTTTACCCGGTCAGGATAAAGAGATTTCGATAAAGAGAACGCGGCCCCGCCTCCACCTTCCATCAGAGACCTATCCCTGTCTCTCATGTCTCTCTCTCCTACGGAGCGACGATGGAGGCCCTCGCCTCCTCGAAACAAGCCCCCGAACCGTCCATCGCCTCCATAAAACGAAGGGTCCCTGTCCCTTTCCCTTTCCCTCTCGGAGCCCCCGTGACGCTCAAATATGTGCGCAAAGGGGCTGGTGCCCTCCATGTAGCGCTCCTTCTCCTTCAAGCTAACGCTTCTGGGAGGCGGTAGCATCCCTCCCATACCTGGACCGCTCATCCCCCCAACGCCTCCCATGCCCCCCATCATGCTGCCCATGCCGCCCGAGTCATCCTTCTGAAGGTCGACAAACGCGTCATAGGAATGCTGCCGCCTGAGTGGCTTGCCAAATCCTCCACCCTTCCTCCTCTGCTGGACTTGAGATTGCGGCTGGGGGATTGCACCGATGCCTCCTCCCCCTCCACCGATCTGTTCCAAGAGGTGGTTGTTGTCCTCGCTGATGTCATAGAGGTTTCCCGTCTTTTTACAGCCCTCACAGCGCATACAGGTTGCAGAGCTCGGGCGGCTGCTGCCTCCGCCCCCCGAGGACCCGCAGCTCATCCCGCCGCCATACCCGCCACCGATAACTCCTCCGTGCATGGACATCGGCTTCATTCCTGCTCCGGAACGGCAGTTCCTGCACTCCCATTCTCCCCCTGCCAATCCGGATCCTCCGCCACTTTTGGATTCAGACTTTTTAGGTTTGCCCTTGAGGAAGTCCTCCACCGGAACCAGAGAAGTGCAAGTTGGTACTCCACCGTCTCTATTTCCGGTGCCCTCAGTCAGATCTACATGTTCCCACTGAGGGACGCCCTCTTTTGGGCGGAACTGGTCCAAATAAAAGTCCCTCACGCTCTCCTTCTCTCTGAACAGATAGTTGCTGTCATTATTTCCTCCTCCTCCTCGCTTCCGTTCGGATGGCAAAAGTGGTGGCGAGGCAGAACGATGGTTGTGGTAGTGGTGGTGGCTGATGTGGTAGGGTTTTCTTCTGTAGCCTAGCTCAATCTCATCCAGCTCGCGTCTGGACTTGGCTGAGGCCGGCCTCTTTTTCAGGCTATCGCGGTATTGTTTTCGCTTCTTGGCATTACCTTCGAGGTTGCCGTAGGTCACCGTGTGCGTGGAAATATCAGAGACATCGGATCGGATATTCCCATCGTCATCCGCTCTCCCTCCGCAGTAACTGGGCCCAGGGATGTAAGTGGAACTCGAGGCGCCTCCCTTGAAAGAAAACTTTCCGTACACGTCAGGCGGGCCACTCTTAAAGCCCGGCCCCGAGGGGGGAGTCTGTCCAGACAGAAGGTCAAACTTGCTCATGTTTCTGTGGGTGAGCGCCGAGCAGGGCTGGGTGGTGAAAATCGGCGGCACTCCCCCTCCGAGGCTGTCGCAGTCAAACATGCCGCCCTCCAGGGAACTGGCACTGCCCAAACTATGCGGCCTGTTGGGCGCTGGTCCACTGAGCCCAAGTGTGGAACCATGATGGTGCAGGTAGTGGTCCTGGTACAGATTACTGTCCTTCATGTGGACGTTGCCAAACGTCCTCTCCACCTCACTGATGTAGTCACTGAACATGTTATCTTCCGGTAAGTAAGGCGGCTTGCAGTCCGAGTGGCCCGCCAGGCTGCGTCTGTGTTCCGAGATGTCGTAAACGGAAGATTCCCGTCGAATGAAATCCAGCGCGCTGTGCGGTGAGCCGTTCACCCCGGAGGCCATGTTTTTGGCCGTGCGTAACAGGCGCAAGATGTTGGAATGAGTGTTGTTCATGGTCGCTGATGGGGAGTTCAATGCTGAGCTGCTTTTCTCTTCAATCTGTACGCCGTGAATGCAGCTGTAGATGCCCTGTGTGGTAAAATGCAGGGAGAAGCGGCATTAAAACGTGAATATTTCATACGTTTCGGTCAAAAACGGTGGATTCTTCGGTCGGGTCCACATGGACGCAATTGATGTCACTTACAGTATATACCGCATATTGAAAACGTATTTCCCACAAAATCTGTGCATAGCAAAAACAAATATTTTTGTGTTTGTTTACATACGGTCAAAAACGGTGGATTCTTCGGTCGGGTCCACACAGACGCAATTGATGTCACTTATATAGCGCATATTGAAAACGTATTTCCCGCAAAATCTGTGCATAGCAAAAACAAAACAAATGTTAGTTTTGTGTTTGTTTACATGCAGATAGCGTTTCAGGTCTTTCTTGCCATTCATGATGGTGTGAGATCATTCTGTGCTTTGACACCTAACACCTGTGATTTCCAGCGCATTCATCAATATATCATCAACAATACATTTATTCCTGCATCGTAAATATGAATAATTTGGGTCATGTAACATTTTCAAAGTAAAACTTCAAAAACTAATACCAACGCTGGAGCTTGTACCTGCTTCACACTTCAGGTTAGAAAATAACCACTCAGCTTGGCTCATAACTTAAATAAAATTTGACGCTAATGTCAGTGCCGTGCTAACAGCAAGGCGCCGTGCGACAGAACTGGCCCAATTAGAGAGAGAGAGAGAGCTCTTATGCACACAAATAGGCAGCATGAGCACAGGGTTGCGAGTTAATACTGTCCCAATCAAATCTTGGTATGAAGCAGCTGGTCTTTGACAAAATGTACCACTTTGCTCGTGGACCTTTATTACAGGAGCTGATTGTTTGAGCAGGCTCGGCAAACAGAAAGAGTGGCCTTCTTTTTCCTCTCGGGGATCGCAGGAAAATCTATAAGTGATTAAGCGGGTAAGGAGAGGCAGGAAATCAACAAATAACGAGCTGCTTCCGGTGTACAAGTGCATACAAAGCGCCGACGAGCAGCAGATCATAATTTGGTAGTGCCCGTGCGATACTTGATGCAAATGAAGGTGACAACGACATGGGGTGGGGGGGGGGAGTAATTCACAACCCCGATATATGTATTGTTCTCAATTCATTCGGGGCCTCTTAATCAATATTTTTAATTAATTTGCAGCAGTGGTTCGGGTAGCGGCTAGAGGAACAGGTAGCCTGCGCAACAACAAAGCTATCGAGTGTGTCCAAACGAAGGAACACTAACCAACCAAGGGTGACAAATGACTCATTTTTCCACACCCAAACGCAATTGTTAATGGCAGCAATAACAATAACAATTAGCCGATTAAGCTGTGAAATTAGAAAAGCAGAAGCGAGGAAGAAACGGAAAGCGAGAACAACGCTTGCGCAAAGATAATCAACTCATTTCCGGTCTTTCCGTCAGCTGTTTTCTGTTTTACTAGGATTCTGCTATGCGTATGCAAATAAACTGCTCAATGACTGATGCCCACCCCTCTCTCCCCCCTGAATATTTTTACATACTAAATGATCTGGCTGCGTGCGTGTGTGTGTGTGTGTGTGTGGACATGCGACTTTCATTTATGTTGCCTCACTGCAGCAAGATGGAGGTAATTTGCGTCAAACGAGAGCAATCAGCGAATATTACTCCCAACATAATGGCTCTCGGATTATGTCGACGCCCATAGAAATGATAATGGTGCAATCGTAAAAAGAACAGCTCTGAACAGCCTGCTTCGGGAAATGCAGTGTCACCTGACTTGTTGGCAGATGTCATTTTATGTTCCGTCTACTAAAAACTAACGTCAGGATGGACATGATTTTTTTTTTTCGTTTTAGATCATGCTAATAAAGTTGATGCTAACTAACAACGTAAACCTGCCCAACCCATCCGCTACAAAAATAGTGTGATCAAATTTTTCCTTAAAAAGTAGCACAGTTACCTGGGAAATATTAATTTAACAAGAAAGTGATAAACCTTTGATTTTACTGTACGTTGGCCCCTACTTCCCATAAAAACAAAAAAATTATCATAATTATAAATAGTTTTTAAGAAACAAGATCACTTAGTCAATTCTTTGCTTTTTGTTGCAAGTCAAAATTCAATTCAGGGGCGAGCTTCAGACACGCCGCCTCTCGAATGAAGTGAAGGAAAATTGAAGCGAGACAGTTTGGTGAATGTAACAAACAGCCAAAAACGCACAATGAAAATGAAACTACATGCGCAAGGCACACATCCACACATCAATACGACATTGTTTGTGTGACTTGGTAGCTGACTGACTCTTTCTAAAGGCGGTTTATTAGCTAACCCCTGTTTGTTTATTCACTGGATGTTTGTTATTGTGGTGTAGGCTGGGAGGGTGAGAGGTGTTTCTCATCAACATAATAGCAGGGCTCATGCGGTGCACATTGGAATGGCAACAGCAAAATACGTTTGACATTGGTAGACTTGGCGAAATCTTTCATCGGCGTAACCCGGTTCTGCTTCGCATCCCACAAATGCACGTTCCTCACAAACGCGGCGCCATTTTAAAGGGAAATAAATAGGCAGTGGCAAGGGCAAAAGATCTATTGCCGAGAGATATGATTACGAAACAGAAATAATCTACCCGACGTAAGTTGCCATACTTTTGTGCGGTTCATTTTGACCTACTCCCGCGGTTTAAAAACATAAATAAGGAAATATGAGAAAGCGGGATTGTTTTTCTGCGGCCCAGGGTGCCATTGCAGCATATCAACTGGAAGGAGGCGAGCCGCCGCTCGTGGCCCTGCGCCGTAAATTAGCCTCGTGCGTTTTAGCCCGCGGCACTTCACCTTCAGAGGCGGGCAGTGAATTACACCGGAGCCGTGTCAAAACAATTGGAATGCAAATCAAACACCTCGGGTGACTTTGCTCTCCCGCAATCTAGTAATTCACCCTTGACAGTTCGAAGGCTTTTGAGTGATTTATTGATTTTGTCGCATTAGTTTGTAAATATTACATTTAAGGACACCAAAGTGGTCTTATTCTCCAGACAAAAACAACAAATATTTGGACATAAGATGAAACACTAGGGATCAGCCATCTATAAATTTAGAGGACCCGAAGTAGTGCCCTGTGATGAACTGGCGACCGGTCTAGGGTGTGGTTGGCCTCTCGCCCCAAATCAACTTGGATAGATTCCAGTTTACCTGTATCCTTACAGAAGGTGCTTGAGAATTACCATACAGTATGTATTCAATAAAAACAAACCCATCCATCATTCTGAAAAAGTTTGGGGAACAATTTTCAACAACAAGGTAACAAAGTAAGAGCCTGATTTGAATAAATGCGGAGTGATGGATGGGTGGACGAAAAAGCAAAGTAGTGATGCCAGTGACCCATCAGAGTCACTTTGAAGCATGAAAAACCGAGGCTTTTAAATTAAATGGAGAGGGACGATGACTCCGATGTATACACGAGATTTCTGCAGTGGGTTACAGTTCCTAATACTCGAAATGAAAAGTAAGAATCTCACCCTGCTGATGGAAAAGACAAAGCCAGGGCGGCCCGAGCAGACGCCCATGAAGCAAAAACGCAGCTGCCAGTAGAACCAGTGTTCGCAGATGAATGTGATGAGCGAGAGTGCCATGGCAGCCCCCAGCATGTAGAAGACCCCCGCCATGTTGTCCACGTCCAGCTGGCTGGACATCACCTCATTCTTCTCGTGGTGGCAGATTCCTGTCAGCCACAAGGACTCCAGCTCCTCCATCTCACCTGGATGTGAAACAATGGAGAAGACAGGGAAGAGGAAAATGGAGGGTCAGGTTTAATGATACGCAGCAACAAGGAGGAAAGCGGGGGAGGGGGGGGATATCAAGATCAAACAGTCACTTTGGGCCAGGGTGATGACAAGTGGAGAATAGTTTTATAATTCATGAGGGACTGTGTGTGTGTGTGTGTGTGTGTGTGTGTGTGTGTGTGTGTGTGTGTGTGTGTGTGTGTGTGTGTGTGTGTTTTAAGTGGCAAGCAGAAGGGATATGATGCAATAACATGATGCCTGTTAGAGGACACCAGGGGAAGGAGGGAATGATGCAACAGAAGAGGAGAGGAGAGAAGATGGTTGCAATTTTTGTTGGGTCTGAACTCACTGATATTCCCATGCTTTCTGGAGGAGATAGGTTTTTGAAACTATAGATGTACATTTTTGTTTTTATTTAAGAGCTTCAGAATGGGCAGGGATAGGTCACGGTAGGCCAATTTAAAGCTGCAAGACAAAATATGAAGGTTTACCGGTTTACCCGTCTTGGCAAAGTGGCGATACCGCAAATGTGTAGAAACAGCAATGGATCAACAGCAATCGATCTTGTCTAAATATCAATTCATCACAAAATAAAGTTAGCAGAAACAAATAGGTTCTAAAAGGCAATTCGGTTTTGTAAACGAGAACATGTTCATGATATGACCGACATTATTTTTGGAAAACCAATTCTTACTTTAGCCTGCGTCAAACGGTATAACCTTCCAGACATGATTTTGGACGACCGGGTTCTCCACGTGAGTCTGATATTTTTCTAGGCCAACAGGAGCGGAAGCAAGTGGGGTGAGGTGGGCCAATGTCACATTGAAATCCAGAGCAGTGGGAAGACATGGCTGATTGGTTCTTGACTCGATTTTGAAAGACAATGTTCAAAGACATAAAAAAGAAGCTTGTATGGGGGAACCCCCCCCCCCGCCCAAAAACAAAACGAAAAAAATAATTGCCTGACATTTGAAATGTGATTTTTCGAAACCTAAAAAATGTCAGTCAGTCTGTCTGTCGCTCATCTTTTTAGGGTGATAAAAATAAAAACAACTCCCATCATAGCTTCTCATGAGGCACTCATGTTGAAAGCGATGACCCATATTCACACACACACACACACACACACACACACACACACACACACACACACACACACACACACACACACACACACACACACACACACAAACCTGGAAACCCTCGCGCACGCAGGGTCGAAATACACCAGGAGCTATGCTGGCAACACTAACTGGGACGCACGAAAGCCGGCCCCGCAGGGTCTATGTTTCAGGAACTAGCATGAACATGATGGATAGTTTTCGGGAATTTAGAAGAATACATCACGCCATTACAAAAGCATATCTTGTTTCACGACATTTTTAACGAGACTCGTTTTGAACGCCGAGTTACGGTATACCCACTCTGCATATCTTTCTGCTAGCTACACGCAGCCTGTATGACTGGCATGTGATGTGGGCTCCCTGTTTGATTTCCAGCAGTTGTAGGAAGTCAGAGTCTGACTTGCCAGGTTTTTGAAATCTCTTAGGGGGGGAAAAAAAAAATCTGTGAAAGGACACATGACGTAGTGTGGATTTTTTTCAAATTCTCTCCATGTCAGTCTTTATGCAAGATTATTTTCTAAAATGATTTCATCCAAAGTCTCTCATACAAAGTCACTGATGCCACTGGTGACATCTTGTGGCATTTTAGGATGTTTTGGAAAGAGGATTAAAATTTTTAAAAAAGCCAATAGTGGAGTTTTTCAATGAATAGATTGACAAATCATGACTTTGTGAAGAGTGAACCCCAAACATGCAGAGAATTAACGCACCGCATACCCAAATGAGCAACCTCAGTTTGGGTATCATAATTACTACCAAAAAGAAGTCAGAGGGAGAAAAATAAAAATCCAAACAATACTGCGGCCTGGGCTTTGTGCACACGCCAAAACAATGTAGCAGTGGCGGACAGACGACTATAAATAAATCCAACGCAACCCCAGAGTTGTACTGAGGGGATGCAATAAATCCAAAGCAGACGTTTGATGTGTGATGCCACCGCTCTGATCGCGAGGAGCTCACGCTATCTCACTTTTGAAACATTTAGAGAGTATCGGCTTGCAGTCATTCCGAGGTGTTGGGAAGTTTAATTTCCCTCAAGGGCTGTCGGAATCCTTCCTGACGGGGAAACCGGCCCGCCATGATCGTCTCATTTGAAACTCGGATGCGAGCGGATCTTTCAATAAATCATTCCAAGAACAGAGCTTCCTTGCGAACAAGCTGCTGCCTTCACTTATGGAGTCAGGGCGATTGTCCTTGGTCTGCCGGGCGAATTGAGCTGTAGACAGAAAGCGGACGAGTGCTGCGCCTCACCGTCCCCAAAGAGCTGCAGGATGGCCAGGTCCACGTGTCTCTTCCAGAGCGACTCCTTTTGGATGGCGATGCCGTAGCCGGTGGTGGCGAAGATGTAGCCGCTGCCGATGGTCACCAGCTTGCAGCCCTCGTCCCTGCCAGCCATGTAATTCAGCACGGCCGCGTCATAAATGAAAGCGTCTAGTTTGCTAATGAAAAAGAAGGAGCGGGGAAAGGGACGGGTCACACTTAATTTCGCGCTTGGGAGCGAGACATCGCAGCGACAACGTTCCAATTAACCTGCTAAATAGCACGAAGCTGGTGAGAAGTCTAATCGACTTGGAGACGGTTTGCCATGGCTGAAGTGGCACACAGTGTGGTGAAAAGCCCCCCCACGTGATGAAAAAGTGGGGAGGGGGGAGGAGTTTATCGACGATATGCTTCCATGTACCGTCGAAATGGGAAGAAAGTGAGCGCACCACCAAGTGTCCACTTCAGCCGGTTAGTGTGGATAGAACGTTGAACGTGAGGTAAGAGATCAATGAGAGCGCCTCTCAGGTAGCTAAAATTAAAATAATACTCAAAAGATTGAATCAGTCCAAACCGAGTGTTTCGCGAGCCTTGCTGAACCCAAATGGGCCGTTCGGGGAAAATGCAACGAAAAGAGCTTTCTTAAACGCTTGGTCCAAATCCTCACCCGGCTTTGAGGCTCTGAAGAGCCTCGTTGACGTTTCTCTGATGAAACTTGGTCATGTAGGAGTGCATCTCGGGATAGTTGTTCCTTATGTTCCTTTCCGTACTGCCATTAGGCACCGTGCCGAACCGAAAGGGAGGCGAGAAGTCGTTGGGGCTTTGGAACTAAAGACACGGAAGACAAAACACGTCGGTTGGAAACACTCGCCTCATGAGGCGAAGGGGAGCAAACGGCGAGGATGCATCGCAGACGACCGTCCGACCTTTTTGTCCGAGAGTCCTGTGACTTGGTCCACGTATTCCTCCTGGATCATGAAGGCGGCCAAGTTGGCAGTGTAGGAGGCCAGGAAGATGACGGCAAAGAAGGCCCACACCGACACCATGATCTTACTGGTGGTACCTTTGGGGTTCTGCACAGGCACGGAGTTGTTGAAGACCAGACCCCACAGCAACCAGATGGCTTTCCCGATGGTGAAGGACGGACCGTGCGGCTCTGAGGAGGATAGATACAGCCGACATAGGCGATGAGCTCAGTATAAACGTTGGTTTTCACACCGGGGCACGATGAAGCAATATGAGAACTCGGATTTAAACTTATTTCGATGCACTCAAGGTCACCGTGTAAAACTGAATTAAAAGATAACAGTCGAGTAAAATCAACTGAACAGAAAACCTCCTCATCATCGTCATAATAGTGTTCTGGTTAACTGATGCAACTGAAAAAAATGAAATCAGACTTTGAGATCGGTGGACAGAATAACTGCGTAACCCGCGGCGGTTCTGGGTTTGACACTCGGCTCTGCTTGATGGATAAAAAGATGGCAGCCAGGTACAGTTCCCTAAATTATAGTCATCTGCATTCATTGTGTCACATGCATATTATTTGACACACTTATCCACTGTATTGAGATTATGATCACGAATTGTGGCGTAGTGGAAAAAAAAAAAAAAACCTAATTAGTTCTGACTCATGAACTGAGAGCAGACTGTCTCTGTCTACTCATTATGGAGTGATATAGCACTTGGATTTGCAATGTCTGTGTGGGTAAGTGTGAATGTGGGTCTGTGTGTGCGCGAGAGAGAGCGTGAGAGAGAGAGAGAGAGAGAGAGAGAGCATGATAGGGAGACAGACAGTATTATGTGGGTTTGAATTGTGATATGGGTGCTTTGTACACAGACAAGCAGAGCCTCTTGAGCCAAATGTTCTCCTTTGTAAAGTTTGTGAGAGAGCCGGTTCAATACATTGAGAGGTGACGCTACAGTTCGCAGCCATTGATACTCAATATTTTTGTGTCGAATCCTTTGTGTCCAAACTTTGATCTGCACCCGTTATGCTTGCAAACTCGCTCGGTGCAAGAGAACAATAGCCGTTAAGACTGCATCCTTACAATATGCGTTGCCGCCAGTGACAACTTGATTTTGGGCAGTACGGAAATGTATGCAAATAAACTTGCAAATGCAACGTGTGGACCATTGGATGATGAAGAAAACCCAAACTACAAAACAAATGCAGCCGTAACCCCACCATATTTTACACCCTCTCGTACAGTAGCGCCGTGTGATCCAAGCCAGCACGTCTCGTTGTTGTTTGTGCGTTTACAAGTGTGCGTCGAGTTGCGGGCCCTCACCTCTGCCGTCAGCCAGACAGCGGTTGTAGCCCACGGGGCTGAAGTACTCAAAAATGAACACGGCAAACGCTGACACCAGCAACAGCATCACGAACATCATCACCCACACATCCGCGCTGAAGGGCTCTGGAGGGCAAGCCGGCAAAGAGAGAGGAGAAGGGGAGAGGAGGAGAGACGAGTGAGAGGGAGCCGGCGTGGACCAACAGTGATAAGAACGAGACACCGGTGGCGGGGGGGGGGGGTGACCCAGGAAAAAAAAGAAGGGTTATGTTGGGAAATGAAAGGGAACCAGAGGAAGTGTGTTTGAAAGAATGGGGAAAAAAAATGGCCGGTTTGAGAAAAGAAAGGACGAGTAGGAGAAATGGAGTTGAGTGGGAAGCAAAGGGCAAAGAGACAAAGAGTGCGAGCGAAACATGAATAAACCGCCAAATAGAATGCGGTTTTGCTTGAGCGAGTGCATTGTCGTGCACACGGGCTTCATACACTCTTCTTAACACGTGCTTAATCCAATTCCCATTCTCTCTTGTGACATCCGAAGTACTTGCAGCACACGTACGACATCGGCGCGCTCTCGTCCGGAACTCAAAAGCACGAGCGTGTCAACCTCAACATTTCATAAGATATTCATTGGACATTTCAGAAAATTCATATCCATTCTTCACCATCTTTCTAGCCGACGGCCACCGGCACAGACGTGAAGTGCGGACGCGGTACCGCTTCACGTTTCTATTCCAGCATTTACATTTACATTTCATTTTGGGAGAATCGCGGGTGGGGGGGGGTGACCCAGGAAAAAAAAGAAGGGTTATGTTGGGAAATGAAAGGGAACCAGAGGAAGTGTGTTTGAAAGAATGGGGAAAAAAAATGGCCGGTTTGAGAAAAGAAAGGACGAGTAGGAGAAATGGAGTTGAGTGGGAAGCAAAGGGCAAAGAGACAAAGAGTGCGAGCGAAACATGAATAAACCGCCAAATAGAATGCGGTTTTGCTTGAGCGAGTGCATTGTCGTGCACACGGGCTTCATACACTCTTCTTAACACGTGCTTAATCCAATTCCCATTCTCTCTTGTGACATCCGAAGTACTTGCAGCACACGTACGACATCGGCGCGCTCTCGTCCGGAACTCAAAAGCACGAGCGTGTCAACCTCAACATTTCATAAGATATTCATTGGACATTTCAGAAAATTCATATCCATTCTTCACCATCTTTCTAGCCGACGGCCACCGGCACAGACGTGAAGTGCGGACGCGGTACCGCTTCACGTTTCTATTCCAGCATTTACATTTACATTTCATTTTGGGAGAATCGCTGGCCTAACGCGGCGCTTGGTCGGAATATCAAATACGACAGTTATGCAGATGGCCGTTTCCATGAAAGCCCCGCAGAGAAAAAATGCCCAGCCCCCCCGTTGCTCACCTAAGAAGGCAGAGGGTGAAACGGTGCCGTTACTCCGGGAGACCATCACACTGATGCCCGTCTCGATGAAGGGGACGGAGAAGTCGATGACCTCTGACCTTTCCTCGTTGATGGTCAAGGAACCGACGGCCATGTGGGCTTTTTTTAACACCACCTGGACAACAAGGGCAATACGCTAAGCATCCATTCTCCCGACCCGTAAAAACAGCACAAAAAAAAAAAAAAATCCTCGATCAATTTCTTGTTTGCGGATTTCACCGCGTTTGAAGGAGCGTTTAACCTCTTGTTTGGTCTCGCTTTAACTGCGCGTGCAGCTTTGATATCGGACCCAGAGTCTTTCCTCAACCTTGATTGAGCCAAGGTGTAGAATTCTACATGACACAACGTCTCATGCGACGTAAACAAAGAAAAATGTCACGACGAGCGCACACGCGGGTTAATTGCGTAGCCTGTCGTGGTTGAGAACATTGCATGGTTCGGCCTGTCACTATGTGCTGCTGGCGCAGATTTAGCGGATCAATTATGCGAAATTGAATCATTTCGCGTGGCACGGCTGCTTGATCTCTCACGCAACACTAATGTCTCGTGGCACACAGGTTGGTCATCACTGCCAACGAACGCGTCAACGTCTGTAGAAATGATGTCCTGAGAAAATGGAAGGGGGTGAGGACACCGCAAGGTGCCTTT
The DNA here is from genome assembly GCF_001891065.2 of Hippocampus comes. Taxonomy (NCBI): domain Eukaryota; kingdom Metazoa; phylum Chordata; class Actinopteri; order Syngnathiformes; family Syngnathidae; genus Hippocampus; species Hippocampus comes. The sequence continues at coordinate 385,264 of NW_017805280.1, read as the reverse complement.
TATAACCGTCATGTTGCAACAAAAGAGTATCACTGAGCTCAAGAAACGAGAGTTGTTTTTTTTTCTAATTAGAAAATGATCAACGACAATCTAAATATGAAAAACCTAAGCGGCGCGCAAGGAGTAACTTCTGCGTCCAACGGAGGATTTTTATGACTGCGTTTATCGTTCGCATTGGCGAAGAACGACACTGCACCTGATTAGTCGAGATGTCACCGAAAAACGAATTGTTCTTATCTTGGATCTTATCAGGCTGTCAAACGGCAAGTTTTTAATGACAGATCCAGAGTGTGGATGTAATTAACAAAGGTAGGAGGGGAAGATGGACACTCTTACTGCCCACCGGGGGGAAAAGGGAGGGAAGAAAGTAGGTTAGCACAGAGGGTCATGGCTGCTCCAAATAGGCATGCCAATACCTGTCCTACTTCTACCGGCCACCGCCGCCCCCCCATCTCAGTACTTCGCCACAGGTATTTAGTATATTTAGCCTGCAATTTGTGCCTAAGTGGCTTGAGAACGTCGTGTTCATAAAGTGTGCCTGAGTCAAAGCTCCGGCATGCGGGAGAGAGAGTTGCTGCGCTTGTGCATGTGTGAGTCATGAAGAGATGGGAGGGAACCTTTGTTCCCCACCCGTGAAGAGGACCCTCACAGGTAGAGAGACACCCGGTTGTCGATGTGAGCCTGCGTGGTATGGCAACGAGTGCGTATTTACAATCTTTTTTGTCAGCGGGAAGAGCGCCTAATGTGTGAGCGTCGGCCCAGGGGAGAGAAGAAGCCCGTGCGGCAGTGTACTCACTTCCTCTCTCTCTTCATTTGCTCTCTCCATTTTCCTCCTACGACATGTTCTCTCCGTGTTATGAAAGTGACCCGTGTGGGTGTTATTGAGAATGAGTGAGCAAGGATCGGAGTTTGTGCGAGCGTGTGCAAGCGTCTCAGCTGGTGTGTGTGTGTGTGTGTGTGTGTGTGTGTGTGTGTGTGTGTGTGTGTGTGTGTGTGTGTATCTCGTCTCGTTGGAAGGCCGAGCCCAGTATATGATTGCCAGTAATCTTTTACAAGAAGAGTATGAATGGCAATGTCATCTCTTGCTGCAGTGAACAAATGCCACTTAATTGGAGAAGCAATTATTGACCCCCCCCCCCACACCCCCTCCTTCCCAAATTTGAACTATTTTCTTTTTGAACTTGTGACAAATTGTGTAAAAGCCCTCAAGTGATCTGGGTAAGTGTTCACGAGTGCGTACTGTGTGTGCGTGAGTACGTGTGTGTTTGTGTGTGCGCGCACGTGTGTGTGAGTGTAGGCGTGTGTCTCAGCATCGGTCCAGATCTCAGTCTAACTAAGAGTTGGAAATCAATATTTCATCTTTTTGGCTGTTTCCCAACTGGAGAAGGTCGCGGCGAGTCTCTATCAGACGGGGGTGTGGGGGGGGTAGCTACAGCTAAAGCACAGTGTGCTTGTGTAAGTGTTTGTGTGAGAGGAATTCAGTAAGAGAGAGCAAGGGGACACAACGGAACTGACATTTGTGCAATAATCAGTTTGTGTACGTGTTAGTACTCCTGCCTTGATACTCTCCTTTCCGTGTGTGTGTGTGTGTGTGTGTGTGTGTGTGTGAGTGTGTGTGTGTGTGTGTGCGTGTGTGTGCGCGCGAAATAGAGCTTGACAAATAGCCAAACCCCAACCCACTGCGAATGATCATCCATGTGTGGGGCCCGAGAAGAAGACAGCACATTATGACGCTTTTAGCAAGGGCGATGGCGTTTATTACAGGTGACTACACTTATAGCTCGTTGCACACTAAAGACACTAGCTGGCCCCGGCAGGGTAACTTAAATGGCTTTATATAATAGATGAAATGGGTCAGTTTAATGTAAATTGAAATGCCAGTGGCGGGGGAAAAATGGGCGCGTCGTCATGGAGCCCGTGACTTGTGAAGGTTACGCGGACTTGACAGTTCTCAGAGATTGACGCAGCCGTGTGTTCCACCTGTGACCTTTGAGCCGCTATTGATCTGCTTTCCCTTTTCCTTCATTACCAAACCACCAGCCAGACGGCACAAGCGCGGCTCGCCGTAACGGCTTGATGCACTGACAGCGAGCTTTGACCGGGGGACCGGGGCGTTGTTATCGAATGTTCAGAGACCGCTGACCTAACCGCTTTTGGCTGCTCAAAAGGGAAGGCATGAAAACAAACAACCATAAGGAAATTCATCCTTTAGACGGCCAAGCTAAATATAGCAGAGTTCGTTTGGCCTTTGGGAAGAAAGGCGGACGCTTTTTTTTTTTTTTTTTTAACCTTGGCCGACACATAAATGCAAGTCCTTTGTGATATACTCTAGCCAGTTTTATTCAGAGTTGTGTCCGTACGCTGAGGGCAATTCTACACTTTTGTATGTGAGTACTACTCTTGGGTCCTGATGTTGGTCCTGAGAGAGGGCCTGGGTAAAAGTGATTAGGATGAACTAGGGGTTGAGGTCAGGGCTCTCAAATCGGAACAGAGAACTTTTCGGTTCAACGGTTCCCACAAAGGGGAGTCATAAATCTTGGTCAGAAGAAGAATGAACATTCAGAGTCCTTAATGAGCAATAATGTAACCTTTGGTGGTCGTGTCCATGGGCCTGTTCAATAACTGAGCTCCAGCTGCCATTGGTGAACCTTCCAAATCTTACTGACTGAAAACAGATATGAGTGGAAAAAGCCCCTTCCCTTACCTCTCCCACCATGCCATTCCAAGTGCCGTTGATCTTCTTGCCGTGTTTGCCGTTCGTCACCAGATACAAGTCGTACGTAAACTTGACCGACTTGGCGATCTTCTTCAGGATGTCGATGCAGAAGCCCTTGCAGCAGCGCTTGATGTAGATCCCAGACTCCTTCGTCTGATTCCTGCATTCGAACACGCGATTAGCTCTTTTTGTGAATGAAAAAAAAAAAAAAAAACACGTGGCCTCGGGTCAGTTACGCCATCATTCAACGGAGCCGAGTGAAGCGCATTTAACGTAAACCAATTACAATTTCCGATCAAAAGGGATAGCGGGTGTTTGTGTGCCTTTCTGATCAATAATGACGGCGGCGTCTCACAATGTTTTGATCTGTTTGCGGCAGGGCACGGTGTTCCTCATGCAAGTGCCACTCAGCGGGTCCACGTCTTCCACGATGACAAAGGGAGCCTCCTCCAGCGTCACGATGGACAGGTGGTCGTCCTCCCTGGTTGCAATCCCGTCGTAGAGTTCATAGCGAGGCCACACGTGGTACTTCATGGAAAGCGACCCGTTCTCCCACTTGCCCACCTGTAGGCATTAAAAAAAAAAAAAGGACACCAAATGGGTTTGAAACGACAGCTAGAGGGTCAGTACCAAAAATGTCTGCGGACAGAAACACATTTTGCTGACTGAGGGTGATTTTAGACGGATTCACAATAACCCACAAAAGCTTTGTTGCTTTCACTTGGTGAAATAATGAGCTACGGGACTGACTGCACGAGTAAGATTACAGTAGGACAAAAAGAGGGTAGATGGGTGCTGCACGGGCCAAGGAAGGAATGTAAGGATTTTGGTGAGCACTCGTAGGAAAGTGCGGATTTATTTTCACCGTTTCAAGACATAGACGCATGAAGGCGACTGCCCACGCCTCAGAATAACAATCGCAATCAATCGTAACCAACCATCAGTCCCCATGAACCCGTAAGGAGCCTTATCATGAACAAACAGAAGGACAAACAAAATGAAGGCAATTTCACTTTTGATTACGAGTCGGCGTCGGTGGAGGCCTGCGCTCGGCTGAGTGACATTCGACTTAAATACTGTCATGACGGTATTGCTAAAAACAACGTACTCTGCACATCTAATAGTGGCCGAGAACCTTTGTCCAGCATGGTACTTCGGACATTGTGACTTGTTGTTTTTCATATCCCACAACAATACAAACAAAAAGGGAGGAGAGAGGAAAAAAAAAGGACCCTGATCTGAGAATGAACGAAAGGTTAAACTGCGAAGGCTGAAACTAAGAAATGAAACTAAGAAATGAGAATTCAGACCGGGAGTAACGAGACGGTCAAAAGGAATACGTTAAATGGGAAAGAAGAGAGCGGAAATTCTATTTGTGAGAAGCGGCTACAAACGAGATGGAAGATGGATGGAGCGAAAGCGTCACATGACCCGTGGAGAAGGGTGGGGGGGGGGGTGTCCAGATGTACGCTTGGAGGGCTGGCCAAGCCCCTTGTGGCTCTCCTCCAACCAAGAGTCATCAATTAGTCCATTTCCCCTGGTGCCGGTCACTCGACAGCACTCTTGGAGACTCTGCTGCTGCCTTTTTCTTCAAGTGTCCACTGCATTCAGTCCGCTTAAGGAGGACTAAGCGGCGATGGATCCGAGCGGTCGAGAATGTGTACATGTGCAGCCACGTGTTGCGCTGCGAGGAACTTGGCGGAGGGGCAGCGCGGCCCTCTTCAATCAACACGTATGAGATGATGCAATATAGACAAAGACGGAGACGGTGGGTCCGAAACATGACCGGACACTCCGGAGTCTTCGCACTCCTTCGAAAGGTGCCGGCAAGGACGCGTGTAAGAGCCGCAACTCATTAGGATCCACACGAGCGGTTCAGCTGCGAGTCAAGCTGAGAATTAAACATGAGTGAGAACGGCGGGGCGAGAGGGGCTGCGAAGAAGAGGGGGAAGGGGGAGACAGAAGGGGAGACGCTCACCTTGTTCTCTGATCAGAGGACAGAATATAGATTGGATGGGGGGGGGGGATGGAGAAATCCAAAGAGGAGAGAAGAGGAAGAGTCACAGAAGTCAGCTGCGAGAGCGGCGGCGGGGGAGGAGGTGGATGCGCAAGCGCTGACTTGACAGGTGGCGCTTGGTTTTGGCTTCATCTTAGGATGCGACGGACGCATCTCAGGACGATTAACCGAGCGCCGGTCACAAATGGCCTTTCTCTCTCTGCTCAAGACATTTTCTTCAACCTTATTTGATCTCAGAATTAAAAAGAGAAAAACATTGTTGTACTTTGCAATTCGATGTATGTTTTCCAACTGGCAGTTTTGTTCAAATGTGGCATCGGGCCAAAGAAGGAAGCCTGGTCAGAGGTGCCGCCGGGTATTTGGAGGCCCAATGAAAAAAAAAATACATCCATAAATAAAAACATCACTTTGGGCCCCACCACTTCAATACTGCAAAGCACATCTTATGATCAAACATTTCACAAACCCAAAGAATGGCGTAAAAATGTATTAAAGTAATCCAAACGATTTGATGCGACATAATAATAATAATAATAATTAGAACCACGTTTTAGATGTCGGAACACAAAAACGAATGGGGAATGTGATCAAACTACACGACGGTGATGGTCAGGATTCTGATCGTTTGTCACAACTACAAATAGCGAAGTGCCACTCTGGAGCGTGCGTAGCGCAGCGGCGTGCTGCGCAAAGGCACCTTCACCAATCTGATCAGATCTAATCAGTGCAGTCGGTGCCTGTCAAGCTTTGGGCTTTAAAGTGCTTCCAAACTGAAAATGTGATGAGGAGGGAACCACACATTTGCGTCCCCATCACGAAACTCACTTTGCTGTCATTGCTTCGAGTCAGCTTTACATGATCCGACCCTGATAATTTACTACTGATGAGCATGAACAAAATAGGAGAACAAAAGGAATTTAGTTGCGTCGTCTCCGGCGAATACGCCCACAAACGTACCCTGTCCCACTGTCTGTCCTTGTTGAGCAGAATGATGACCAGCTTGGGGTGCATCTGGTAGCCGTCCTCACTGAATGACAGATTACGGCCCTCAAAAGTCACATTCATCAGGTACCTGAGTGCAGAAAAACAAAGGGCAAGTATTTGATTGGATTTGAGCGAAGTTCACACACTGGACATATATTGAACGGCATTGCATATTGTGCATATTTGTTTGAAATGCTCTTACAAAAATACAGTTTCAACGAACAATGTGAGTGTCACGTTCATGATTGTGGTTATAGTTTGCAGTGTTGCATCATACGGATGCTTGTTTGTAATATTTGCATTCCTTCATGTTGTGACAAACGCTTCTCGTTTTGTGTACTATGATGTCACACAATTCACATAATTGAAAAAGCTACGGCCCGCCTGCGTTCGCAACCCGCCGTCGCAACACGAGCCAGACGAGGATTTACTGTTCCACGTTGGACTGTGACAAGCTCAGCTGAACTTGGTGGAGTTGTGCTTTGAGCCGACGTGTGCTCGGTGACTGGATGCCTTCTATTCGGAAACCACATCTCAGTGGCTGAAATACACCCCAAAAAGAAGCTCGGGTAATAAACACGAACAACGAGAGATGCAACTTTTCTGAATTGCAGACTCACTCGACGAACAAAGACATACCTCGACACATAAAATCTCCAGAGTGAATAATGAATTAAAAATGATTCCCTTGGTGGTAGATGCGCATTCTTTGTCATTCAGCGTGTCGGTTTCCGGCGGTGTGATTGTGTGGTGGAGGAGCAGAAAGCGAGCAAAAGCAGCATTGTTCCTGTCAGGTGAAATAATTTCACCTCGTTTCAGCAACGACACACACACACACACACACACACACACACATACATTTCAAACACTCATGCTACGATTATAGTGAAAGGGCGTAGGAGTGTGTGAGTGTGCGTACATGGGAATATTTGTCAGGTGAGCTCAAATCACTTCATACACACACACACACACACACACACACACACGGGCACTCTTGAATATAATGCAGAGCCCCTGACCTAAACCTTAACTTACAACAACAACAACAACAACAAAAAATAAATGATGTCCAACCCCAATCTTTTTTTCTTTCTGAATTCTTTAATTTCCAACCTCCCTTTGAACAGCGTGTCCTTAGATGACAAGCCACCGGAATGTGTGCAAGTGTGGAGTCGAACACTCTCACTGCTCCTCGGAGAGGGATAAAGATGCAACACATGCACAAAAAAAAAAAAAAAAAAAAAAAAAAAAAAAAAAAAAAAAAAAAAAAAACCCACAGGATCTCTTTCTTGATTCTTTCGCTCGTCACCCTTTACACTTGGTCTCTCACCCGCCCACCCCCTCCTCTCTCTGACAGTTTCCATGGAAACATTCCACCTCATAACCATGGCTACCATATATATGTAGATGAAATATGTACGAGAGGAGAAAATCTATCTATCCATCTGCCCGTGGATGCATCCACGTATCTACCCGCCTACCTATAGACCGTATATCCATTTTACAAAATGGAAGGTAATAATCCAGCAATTACGCTAATGCTCGCATATTTATTCGATTCCCTGCATTCAATATTGATCTTCTCACAATGGAATTTGATGGACGGCGACATCCGGGGATAACGGCATCTCATGCGGCCCCATGTGACCCGCGCACGGCCCCATCCCATGGAGCTTTGGCACAGATACAAAGTGCACGGAATGCGCTGCGTCAATCAAAGGCCATTTACAAATTGACTTGACGCCGCGGCCCCTTTCATCTCGACTGAGCCGGTGACGCGCGGCGCGACAGCGGGCCGATGTTTGCCACCGCCCGTTTGCCAGCGCGTGTGCGTCCCGCACCTGCCTGACGAGCGGCAACAGAAGCGCGCGTGTGTTGCCATGGCACCCACAACCACTGCGACTTCCGAGCCAATCCGCTGCGTCACTATGGTAACGGTAATCTCTCGGAGGGTGGGCGGGAACGAGACAGAGAGAGTGTGATGAGATTCAGAGAAAATAAGGGGACGGAGGGCAGGTGGTTGAGATTCAAATGTGTTCTTGCGTCATATTGGTTCTCGCACTGCCAGTCGGGGATTCGTTTGTTAATACGGACGGTACATTTGTGTGACTGAAACTGTACAAATGCACAGTGTCATATTGAGGACTTTTAAAGTTGTAATTTGTAAACACTCGGATTGAAAGAAGGTCGTTAAGTTTCTATTTTCCAAAGTTGACAAAGGCACCTAAATGATCGCTCCCCCCCTTTTGCAGGTAACTTATCGGATTCCGCAGGTCCCGCCGTGCGTCGCCGTGCCGTGCTGAAAGCTCCATGACTGAGGTCGCCATGGAAACTCTGGTCGCATTCCTTGCCTCCACCTTTTATGTGATGACGTGTCATTGTCACAAATTTCATTCAACTCAGCACCCATGATTCAATTCCAATGAAACGACCGTCCCGGTGAAATAACAGACGAGCAGAGAGCTCTCTCCACCTGTCCAATTAAAAGTACGGAAAGGCATTCGGAAATGAAGTGACCCGGTCACACCGTTGCTTTCATCCATGGTCCTATTTCAAGTTAACGTGTGAGAACAACATGTGAATAACACACCGCCGCTCACTGTGCTAAATTTCACGGGTTGACACAGATACGTTTGCGCGCGTGTTCTCAGGTGAATAATGGAGGAGGCGTGTGAAATATTGATAAGGCCGTTTCAATAAATTAACCCCAGAATAAATTAGTCATGAATGATGCTCCGTAGCAATTAGTGTGGCGCCGTGTACTTATTAGATTTGCACACGGGAACCTGGATGGATGGAAAATATGACATTTGTCACTGTGTGATCATGCAATATATACGGTGTATATACAAATACGGTGTATATACACACACACACAAACACACACACCGTACATATTGCCTGTAACATAATGAACCTTTGCTGCGTTCACACTTAGGGTATGAAGTGTGATTGTGGGAAAGCTGTGAACGTTTGTGTGTGTGTGTGTGTGTGTGTGTGTGTGTGTGTGTGTGTGTGTGTGTGTGTGTGTGTGTGTGTGTGTGTGTGTGAGATTGTGTTTACACGTGTATTGATCTGCAAGTCTTCTTGTGTATAGCTGTGCAGCGGAAACTGAATGGGGGGGAGGGGGGGGGGACGAAACGACGAATGTAAAGAAGCTAGTGCAGCGACAATGCCAGGTTGGCAATCAAATAGTAATCATCCCTAAATTGACCCAGATCGAGGAGCAGTCAAGCGCGACGCAAGCATGCACGCTCAGGTGCGGATAGCACAGCCCAGTCAGGTGATGATGCTGTTTTACAAGCACACACACACACACACACACACACACTCTTTCGCGGGCACCACTGAGGCAGCAGAAGTTCAAAAGCGTCCAGAGAGCGTTCAGAAGCGCTTGACACCTTTCCAAGCTCCGGCTCGTTTGGAACGTGGCCACGGCACGCGGGGTCGGCGGCCCTGCTGTCAAACTCGTGATCCTCACACTGTTGTGCTTTGTGCGCCTCCGTCGCTGGCCGGCTCTCTTTTTCGGATGCTCTCTTTTGTCTTCTTCCCTCTGTTATCTTTCCCTGTCAGGATACCACAGGGCTGCGTACTGTGGATTTCATTTACTTGTAGTCGTGACCTTCTCATCGTGTGCTGTGTCGTTTTTTTTTTTTTTTTTGTCCTGCAGTGGTTGCAACCATTTGATTGCTCATGGACACAAAAGAATATGAATATTGTTTTGTAAAACTAGGAATTTACATTTTAAAAAAGATCTAAAAAAGTGGAATGACGAGCAAGATTCAACTTTTTTTTACTTTTTTTTTTTTAAGTGCGCCATCTGTCAACATTTTTCTCTGGACTTTTTGATGCAAGTCGTTTTTAATTTTATGATTAGAATATGTGGCGGGACAATAAAAAAAATATGCGGCGTGCCACAGATCTGTTGCTTCCCCTCATTTGACTCGCATGATACAGCACAAAGTCGGTGACCTAAAGTAAAACTTTTGTCTGCAAATGCGAAACAAGTCGCGCGTCGCAGCTTCAAAGAAAAATCAAACAGGTTTTGTTGACCTGGAGAACTCTCGCTGATGATGGCCCGCTCTCTCTGAACCGCTGCGATTTCCCTGAAATGGAGTAAAAATACGTCGCACTCGAAAAAGGAGCGCGCGGTTTTATCGCTCCGGAAGGTAATTTGAGATGGGGCTGCTCAGAATAAACAGAAAACAGGAAATAGAGCAAGCGGTTTCTGAATCGTGCCCATTCTATTTCCACAGATTAATAACTACTCCTAATTAGTTTTGGAGAGTCAGAACAATTTCTAATCCAATTCCCATCATTTGCCGATTAGTCTTCCTTTCTGCAGCTGGGGTTCAATCAATTTTCCATGGTTTGTCTTTCCAGGACTTCTTTTCTCGCAGACTCTCAGCGAAGAGAGAATTAGTTATGACTTTCTGATAATTAGGCTCGTTTGAGCTACAGATGAGTAGCGAATGAAATAGAAAATCCAAAACAATGGTGGGGAGCGCGACCCAAACAGCAGGGGCAAATCTGGAAAAAGAAAGCTCTCGTTTGCCGCTGGAAAGACGACGGCGGTCGTGCAAAATCTGCCGCGAGTGTTCGATTACGTTGAAATGGAGTGATTGAAAAGGCCGCAGCATATGACTCGCGTCCTTTTCATCCTCATCAAACCATTCGGCGGAAGCATTTTGAATG
>NW_017805280.1:336108-374659 GCF_001891065.2 Hippocampus comes | reverse complement strand
TCACCAAATGTTTATACTGTAACTGCCTCACCTCTGATCCCAGTTGAATATTATTACAAACGCATCACCCAGACAAAATGGACAGGAAAAGGAAATGGGACAAATTAGGACACAGCAAAGTCTTAAGCTAGTACATCAAACACACTTTTTCCAAAAGTCACACTTGAGGCATGAGTGAGGTCATAATCTGTTGGGCTCCACACACGTCAGCCTTCACCGACTTTCTTAATTATACAGTAGAAAAAACACACACACACACACTGCAAAGACATGACCAAAGCAGACACTCGGAGTGTCTGAGAGGTGATGCCGCCCCCCTGAATCGAATTCTGTGCTGAGCTCTAGAGCGCAGCGTGACAGGGGTTTGCATTGGCCCACCGAAACGCCATTGGGACCAATTAGGACGCCGTACGCCGCGCTTCGCAGCCGGTCGAAAAGGGCCTGCCGCTGAGACGGGCAGCTGAGGGGGCGGGGTCGGACTTTCACGGCAAGCGCGCTATGATTATAATGGTGGATGGTGATGATCACAATATGCAGGGGGAGGAAGGCGTTTGGGGTTGCGCAACAGCATCTGTGACAATTTTCGGTGGTCTCGGGAGACGAGGCGCTCCTCCATTTTGGCGGGTTGGCTTCGTTGACGCTATTGTATTGTTAGCAATAAAATGTTACATATTCCGCTTGTTTTTTTTCATTGGCGTAGAACGGCACTGACGGCTCTGCCTAATATTTCTGCGCCCTATTTAGCGACATCGGAAAATATATTAAAACATCCGCGTTACAAACTGCCTGTCTCTTTTACGTCGAGGATTGGGAACTGCGTGGAACGAATCGAAAGCAGGAAAGAGACAAAGCAGTGTCTCAATCGTGCTCATTCCATTGCCGCATCTTAATGACGAGCCCTAATTGGGTTTGGAGAGTCAGAAGGATGCCTAATCCAATTCCCGCACATTTTTACACGGGGCAGCTTGACAATCCTATGAAATGAAAGCACGATGACAAACAGATGACGAAAATGAACACGTCGACGGCAACGTCAGTCAAAATCGGGCATTATTTAAGTGTGCCTTCGGGGTTCGGTTTTGATTGCCATCGGAGACATTTTTACAATTAGATATCAGTAAATAACATTAAATTGTGTTTGCAGTGTCTTATTCTTTCACGTCAAGCCGGATTTACTCTGAAACTGATTCAAAATGCAGACATGGCAGTTGTGTAACATTTGTGTCGGATCGATGAGATACTGTTTCACGCAGATCCATCATGGGAGCAACATGTTAAAGGGATACGTGACTAATTTTCGGTAGTAAAAAGGTCATATTCACGTGACATGAGCCGCGATTGGTCCGTTACCTGACCCTTGACCACATGTGATGTCATTTTCAGTTGACAGCATGTGGCATTCTTCAGCATCGCTCACCTGAGGACTTCATTGGGGTTTCCCGAGATGGGGGTCTTCTTGTCAGGCGCTCCGTGGCACTCGGACTTGAGCAACGTATGGGGACCTCGGTCCATCATCATGGTGGAGGTCGCCATGGTGATAATAGCCACGCCGTCGCGGACGCGGGCCTCGAGGCCGTAGTCCCACTCGTCGTAGGACACAGACAGCAAGCCTTGGTGGGAAGAAACGGCAAGCGGAAAAAAGATTCATCGGCGGGCACGGCGAAAAGACAGCTGGAGAGATCCAGAAGGCGGCAGACGGATTTGTTGAAACTGAGCGCGAGTTGGGGAAGGATTGAAATCTGAAAGGTAAACATTGCAAGATGAGGAGCGAGGGGAGAGGGGATCAAACGGGGAGGAGCAAAGAGACACCGATGGGGGGAAAAAAATAAAATAAAATAAAAAGTCGCAACAGGAAGGGAGTGTTGATCATTCTGCTTGACTCTACAGAGAGGACATGTTTTGAACAGCTTCCAAGAGACAGGGTAGACGATGCAGCCGTTGCGCATCTATCACCTTGCTCTGTTTGTCCATCTGTCAGTCTGAAGCCGTGTCGCTCTCTGTTTGTTAGCCTTTCTGCGCGTCTGTTTATCCTCTACCTGAGTGCTGTTCTCTCTCTCTCTCACTCTCCAATCTGTCGCTTTCGGAACATTTTTTTCGAAGCTCTTTCCGTTATCTAACCCATCCGTCCACTAATAAAGGTGCCGACATATGCAAGCGACCTGGTGTCACTTTTCATTTCAACGCAAACACTTTGGTTGATTCATGATGTAATGCGTTTTGCGGTATGGCATTAAACGGTGAGAACTGAAAGTCGCTCAATGTGAGGGGGTGATTTAGTTGGAAAATTAGCTCCATATATTAGAATGCGGTTGACATTTTGATAATGAGATCCATTGATATAATCTGCTGTTATTGACCTCATATGATTAACTCGTGACAAATAGTCGGCGGTAATTGATGACACCGTGGCTTCTGCGACACACCGATTTGAGCGCAGCGCATAGATCATGTTGAAATTACGGGTAATTTTGGTCTGTCAGGATTTTGTTAGGTTAGCGCAATAAGATGTTCCCAGTCTATTTGGTAATCGCCCATCCATCCTTTTTCTACAGCGCTTGTCATAATTAGAGTGAGCTGGAGTCTCTCCCGGTTGACGTGGGGGAGTAATAAGTGAAAAGTGAATGAACTCGACATATTTTGGGTTGTTGATGATGCCTCAAACAAATAAGTTTCAAACAAGGAAAGTTGAAGGGGAAGATTGCCTCTTTCTCCAATGTTCGGCGACAAGTGCCCTCGCGCCTTGTGGAACTAGCTCGTAAGTGGCCTTCCTGTTCGGGCACCGCTGGGATCGGGGTCACATCGCCCTCAGCTAAGACCGCGCTGCCTTCAAAACAATTTATCCGGATATCTGTCACTCAGTTTGCCTTTTAATCTGCCCCGCTCCCTCGCCATCAGATTGTCTGGATTCGTGTGACAGTGTATGACCGCATGTCAGCCAGTGCACTAGCATGTCAGTGTTTGAGAAATAGACAGGCGGCCTGGCAAACTGCCTCCCTCGTGGGGGGGCCTCACCGCTGACAGCTCTCTTCCTCCAGGACCACTCGCTGTTGACGCGCTTCCAACACGCACGCACTCGCTCGCCCTCAGTTGCCTATCGCTTTAACTTTGGATCTTATTTTTCACGAAATCTAAAATGTGTGCGTCTATGTGCTCAGACCGAGGAATTAGGCCTTGATGTGTATATATTTGTACATCTCTGAGGGTATATTTCAAAGTGTCACAACACAGACATGCCAGTCTTAAGAGTAGAGGAGCATAAACTGGCAACATTTCTGTTTTCCCATAGCTGATTTGCTTTTGTCTATCGAAAATAACTCCCTTTTCCAAAGTCCGCAGTATATGTATTTGTGGCAATAAAACTATACAGATGTGGGTGGATGTAATCTGACATCATATTTTTTTTGTTGTACCATTTCAAATCTATTATGAGATGAATCATATAGGATAGCTAGCCAGCTAGCCAGATACGTACCTAGCTAGCCAGCTAGCTAGCTAGCTAGCTAGTTATCTGTTAGTCTGCCAGTCTGTGCGTCTATCCATCTCACCATCATATGCTTGGATGATAAATCTGCTATTTGCCATGTATGCTGGTGCAGCAGTCTCTATTTGATTTATCAGGCGTTAAATGAGTAACTAACATTTAGTCTTCTCCCTGTCATGGTGTCCTATGTGATTCATCTCATAATATTTCAGCGTTAACCGAAAGAACACCCGGGCACCACATGAGCGGGTCGTGATTTTTTTTTTCCCCCCTCTCTGGCTGCATGAATCAAGATGGAACTTGTGTGATTTGCACAACCGATACGGTCATAGATACAATTTGAGGAAGTGAAAGGGAGACAAACTCACAGGTAGACGCAAGCAGACAAAGCATACGCACAGAGCCCACCCACACATGAGGGTACAAAGACAGTGACAGTAAATCACCGCTAAATCTCCCCCGAGAGCACAGCTAAAAAATGTTGAGCTGAGAACAACCAGTGACATCATGTCCACTTTGATTATGAATCTCGAGGCCTCGCGCCAACACACAATCAGGTGCACATCCAAGCGTGAAATATAATGCACCCCCCTGAACTGAAGTCAGGCAATGTTCCATTTGTTTTAAAACAACGAGTCAAAGCTATGATTCCCGCTGCAAGCTCCTGCCAAACAAACTCGAAATGCTCAGAGTTATTTGGTTGTGGAATAGTGGCAAATGTGTCAGAGTCGAGTCACCTATTTCAAAATCCGAAGACTGCATCCAAATTTCCTACCTGTTGGGAACTCTGCAGGGACCACGTCGGTGTCTCCAGCGATGAGCGAGGGCACGATCCACGTGTAGCCGTAACCAGTAATCCCAACCGAATGGGCCACCTCAAAAATGGTGTTTGCCTCTTCTTTTGTGCAGTACAAAAGAATTACGGGACTCTGGAGTTTTTTGAGCTGGTTCTGAATCTTTGAATCTCCGTCGTCGACAGACATGTCCAGAAGTAAAACTTCCTCCAGTTCCCAGCCCACAAAACTGTTCTCGATAGTGCTCCGGATCTGGAATGGGAGGGAGGGTGCAGAAAAATAAGGTGCAACAAATGTATCAACCGTGTCTGAGAAACTGTTCTCGATAGTGCTCCGGATCTGGAATGGGGGTGGGGGCAGAAAAATAAGGTTCAACAAATGTATCAACCGTGTCTGAAGTGTAAATCAGTTTAAACTAAGAGCACCAAGTGAAATTTTGGTCCGCCTCATCAAATACTGCGTGAGAGCAACGGAACATGTATCTTTCACTGGAGAGAAAAAAACAAAACGATCCGCTATTGACATTTCATTAGTAGGTATTTCGAATGATTTTAAAGGTACTAAAGGAGTGGTCGCAGTCTAGCCAGACTTTTTATGGCTTGAAGATGGTGAGTGATAGAAAGACGGAGCTCATTGCTCCGCTGAGGTAGCCGGAATAAATTATTATCGACCTTCACAATCAATTTTGGAGCACTTCGGCGGAAGAGTGGAGGAAGTGTGCCTTGATTTGGAGCCAGTCCACGGAAGGAAGAACGGTGAGCACCAGCCTTTTAAATCTAGGCCATTTTGGAATGCGGACTTAATTAATTGACTGGAAAGGTGAACGGAGACGAAGAAATTGAGGTTGGATGGACGATGGACTCTGAAAGGATTCGTTATTATCTCCACCAAGCAATCAACCCGCAACATTTTGTTTTGATGAAATGACAGAGCGCAATTGCTTGGAAATGTCATGGACGAGTCGCACACACCAAAGCTGTGCCATCAACCCGCAACATTTTGTTTTGATGAAATGACAGGAGCGCAATTGCTTGGAAACGTCATGGACGGGTCGCACACACCAAAGCTGTGCTGGGACTTGTAGTTTCCATTTTATTCATGACACCGATGTACCGTAACTTTCTTCTCAGCGGCATTACCTTGGTGACAAAGTCCTGGTACCCCGGGTAATATGTGGTGACGATGGAGAAGATGTACCAGTCGTATTCCTCCATGATGTTGAGCATGACCGAAGCCTGCTGCTCGATGGAGGGTCCAAACTGAAAGAACATGGAGTCGTCGTCCTGCGAAGGAGAGAAAGACAAGGCTATGGAACGGCATTTGGCTCGGACTTTGATTTACCGTCGTTGGCTTTGCACAACGGATATCGGTCAACTACTTTAAAGGACGGCGCTGCTTTAAATTAGCTGCCTCTCTTCTGCTCGTAGAAGACACCGGCGGCTTATAATGATAGCGGTCACGAGTTTCATTAGTTGCCTTGATGACTCCTTTAATCAGTTTGTCCACAGGGCCGGCACAAGCTTATTCAGGCGACTTCAAACTGCTGTTCCCGATCCCATCCGTCATTCTCATCGGTTGACGCGAACACACCGCTGTGGGGAAAACGCTCTTTGAAAACAGTTGGTAAATGTGCAACGCTCATTTAGATGACGCCTCATTCAGAGAAGCTAACCCAAGACCCGTGACGGTCGAGAATCTTAATCCTAAACCGTGGTGCAGTCTGCAGGTGACAATCGCGCACGGATATCCAGCGCTGTTGAAAGGCGATATCGAACGGGACAGAAGAGGTCAAAGTGAGAAGTCCAAGTTTTGACAAGACTGCGACGTGAGATTGATACTGTGGCATGAGTAAGTCCTTTAGATCCAGAAGTGCCCAAGGTCATCAAGTCTTGATATCTTTGCGTATCGCCTGGCGTAGAAACTTATCGATATACCAGTACAGTACTCAACAGTGACCAAAAAAATGGCTGACCGAGATAGTAAAATGCCGCATGCCTTAAAAATCCAAGCCGCACGGTTTTAGGCGGTCTTCAAAAGACGCGGTCCGGTCACTATATGTAACCGCGCCTCGATGTGAGATTGCGGTGTGACTAACAATCAAGTTGACAGGCTATTGAAATCTCTTCGGCTTCTTAGGACCGCCTTTGAGCTTCTCTCCACATCAAAGGCTAAGCTGGCCCTCCCTGGGGATGCGCACAGCTTCATCCGCTACCTTGTTTCTGCATTAATGAGATCAGGGCTGTTGCGTTGAGGTGGGAGCTTGCGATTTAACGGCGCAGCCGGCAAACGACGCGCGCGTGAGGATGGAAACATGTCGTTATCGTGTGCCGTGTGAAACGCAAAACGAGCGCGGCGCCCACTCGCCAAATGAGTTTGTGTTTGAAAATCATGAAATAATGATGCGGGCGCTGATGCTGGAGTCATGTCTCTGCGCGAAGCAGAATCCATTTGCTCTTCAACTTTTTATCTTGCTCTGTCTTAATCATCCAACCATAGCTCTGCTCCGCTCTCTCATTTATACCGGCGGAATGTCTGGCAGGCCACAGTTATAATTGAATTTTCAGACTTTCGCACCCCCCCGCCCACCCTTTCCCCCATACTCCATTGTTTCCTCTGGCTTTCTCTCTATTTTACTCTTCTTAAGAGCAGTATTAACGTACTGTCCAACATGCTCGTTCAGAGAGCCAAATTTCCATTAGCCTTTAAGAAAAATACATAATTAAGACCGATACCGAAGCCCAGAAAGGCAGAGGGTGAGAAAGTAAAGTGATCGGGCAAACAAGAAATTTGCTGATGGAAGGGGGTTTGAGCGCAAGAAACCTTGAGCAAAATGAAGTGCCGCAAAACACCTCGCTCTTCATTTACAGCAACAATAATTAGGCTGCGGCCACATTAGCACTTCTTGTTGGCACAATGTGATCGATTAGCGAGTATTAAAATTCCCAGAGGGGTTAACGGGGCCAGCGAGTCACTCAGCCGGATTCGGGAAACAGGCCAGGGAGGCCTTGGATTCGCTTCCGAGTCGTTTGCGCTCTCCTCCGTCGATGCGCGCTTCACGTCAAACGCTGGCTTCAATACACGCGAAACAATGCGGCCCTCGATAGTGGGATACATGGCCGGCGGAGAGATGGCAGGAAAAGGACTCTATGAAAGAGAGGACGGAGATCAGAGTGAAGATTAAAGATGAATAAAAGTGTGAGAGGAAGGAATTAAACGAGAGAGATTGGAAAATTGAGTTGTAACAGAAGCGAGGGAGGGCGGGAGGAAGGAGATGAGGTGTGATGCCTCCAGAGGGACAGAGGCAGAGGACAATGTGACAATGGAATAAATAGAGAGGACAAGGCCAAGCTGGCACTCGGCTGTGATCCAGTGCGGAGCCACGGAAGCAGACGCAGGACAGCAGCCAGGAGTCGGGCGCTGCATGCGTGCGCGCGTGCGTGTGCTGGACAGGCATTTAGGAAAAACAAAGCAGGGAAGCGGCGGTTCTTGTCAGAGAACAGAGCAAAAAGAACAAATCAACTCGAAAGGACGTCGCGGTGCTGCTGGCTTGGAGCATTTGTTTGGATGTCAGAAGAGCACAGACCTCCGCCAAAGCTGCTGGAGTGGCTTCGAAAGAAAAGTCTCATTAGTATAATGCAAGGTTGAACGACCCCATTGATGTCACGGATTTTAAAATAGAGGCTTTTTGTGCAATTTTTCTACTGTATTCTTCGACCATTACCTCCCCTCTCGGTAGTAGTGATGCAAAAAAAGACACACCTGGACGTGCAAGTCGAAGTAAAGGCAAAAACGGAGGTCGAAAGGAGTAGCGACGTATGGGATGACGCTGTCTACTGCGGGGAGGCTTTTTTGGCAAAGCGTATTTCTATCCTGTCTGTAAGGGCGCCTTTGAACTAGAGAGGGGGCTGCTGGGCCAGCGGCGCTGGTATTGACGCCGTCTGATGGAGGGAGCGGGAGAGAAGTGAAATGGAGAGAGGTTGGAAGGCTGGAAAAAAGAGAGCCGAGTGGGAGGCCAGGTGGGAGGAACAGCTGGCCTTCACTTCAACACAGTCACTTGAAAAGACAGAAAGCAGGAAAAACTTGCCACCGGCTCTTTCCCTCTCACACACAGATGCACGAGGAGAGTCGAGACGCAGGCATATATACACACTCACACACCCCACGTACACACACAGTGCTCAAGCGCTTTCATTTCTGACAAAGCCCGTGTGTGCGTGGCGCCATCAGCATGGGAGCCAAAATTACGTATTGATGACGAGCCTTCTCCTTCATTTCCCTTTTGTGCCGCGTCAACTCGCTCTGCCGCTCCTCATGCGTGCTCGCGTCTCTCCCTCAATTAAAAGCAGCCCGCATCTCCTTTTTTTTTTTTTTTTTTTTACCCCCTGCCGCTTGTACCTTATCAGCCCCCTTCTTATCGTAGACGCCGCCTTCTCCTTAATCCAACCTATACCTGCTTAATTAGCTCACACATTTATCACAGCATCGCCTAATTAACACTGACCCTATTTGAAGCACTTTTTTTTTTTTAAAAAACCTTCATTTAAATCTCGAAAGCTGTCATTGAAGTTATTTGAATGGCCGTGATATCGATTGGAAAAGGATGAGAAGGACATCAAGACACAAGAAGAGCACTGTTTTGGTTCATGTCTTGACACAATGGTCAAAATGCAACGTGCGCGCGCAAGCGCACACACACACACACACACACACACACACACACACACACACACACACACACACACACACACACACACACACACGATTATTTCTTAGTGGCCCATTTCTGCTCTAAGTTTAGCAGATGAGCCACTAAGGGGCCTCTGCAGTCTGATGCTCCTGCTGCTCCTGTTTGTGCCCCCCCCTCTTCTTAGTGAATGGTAATAGTTGTTCTTTCGTGTGTGTGTGTGTGTGTGTGTGTTACAGCCACACTACGGAGAGCGAAGCAGGGAGGCTGGCGGCTTTTTCAGGAAACGGATTGCTTCGTGAAGTGAAGTGACGGGCTCAGATGCGTCCTCGACATCCCAGGGGAAAACTCCACGCTCGCCTAGTTTTCCATGTCTCATTTCTAAAGTCCTCACATGTTGCGGAAGAGGGAGAACAAGCATTTTAAGTGGATCCGCATTACGCAGTCGGTGCAACCCACATTTGCTCGCGCGGTACTTAATTTAGTATAGCGGAGCTCAAAGTGGAGTCTTCAAATAAGAGGCTGATCGGGAGCGTATGGATCGTATGCACACACTCAGCCCACCGTCTGTATGTTACAAGCTACCGGGACACCATCTGACAACAAAATAACCGTAATACTTCCTATTGTGACCGTGATTGTGTATATTCGGAGTAAAATCGGAGATTGGAATAAACCGTGTACTCATTCCCACTCCCATATGGTGGTTCTCTCATGCACATCAGGTCAAGCAAAGCTGTCACATGGACCTCTCCCTCACGACTTGTCGGCCTCTGCTCGCCCCCGATGTGACAATTGATCTGAGCTCCGCGTGGGTGCGGCGCATCCACCAAGCATTGGGCTAAGCGCACGTTTAACCTTACAACAGTTGCCAGAGCCCTGGAAAGAAGTGAAGCGTGGAACCAAATGATCCCACGAGGGCAAGGGAGAGGAGCGAGGGGTGCGAGAGCGAAAGGCAAATGGAGTGAGAGTGCTCCGTGTGCGCTTTTGCTCGCCGCACCATCAAGGCCGGTCCTCCGTCACTGTCGGCGGGGGTTGGCGGCCTCCCCTATCGTCCTCCCTCCCTCGTCCTCACCTCCCCGTCTTGCATGCAGACCACCCCGCATCCACAATCCCTCGGAAGGACTCCTCCTTCCATCTGGCGGGATGAAAATTACGATTCAAATCGCTTTTGTCGCCGTGACAGCGACAGGGGCTGTCTGCACCGGGGCACATGTTGCAAGACGCACCAAGACAATAAGATCATGTGTATTCTCTGGTCTTCTTCCGCCTCGTTGCCTCAGCTTTGGCGAAAGCTGCACGCGCAGCTAAATCCCCCATCTTCTCAGCACGCCGCCTCCCCTCCCGTTAAGAGTCTCAATGACCGTAATCATGTTCACGTGGAGAGACGCTCCCTCATTATGGCACGTCACCTCCGAGCTTGTGTCTGCCGGCGTTTGAATCGACGCCGATGTGGGAGTGCGGAAAGAAGCAAATGGAATACTCTTCAATGGGCGGACCAGTGCCATAATTTCAAGAGATCCTCCCACCGCCCCCTGCCAAACACAAAAGCAAAAATGCTCTTTTCACTCAAGAGGACATATTATGAATGCTGGCTTTTTAATATCTTGTCAACAATATTTGGTCCTCTGGAGTGACTGCCCAATCTTCAAACATAACCGAGCCAAACAATATTCCCCTTTTCATACGTTGCTTTCAAGATGCAAACTCACATCCTGACAAGCGAACCGGCGGCATCGGTGTCATCGATTAACAGCTGTCACGGCGCTGCGCGAGCGTTTTACGATGATGAGACGAAAAGGAGCGGGGCGCCGACACAAGGTGCGCGAAATGAAAAGGAGGGTGAAAGCACCCGCCTGTTGTGCGCCGAGCTGAAATGAAGTGGATAGCATCCAGTGTCACCCCGATCGCGACGCGGCCGCTTCCGAAAGGTGAGCGCATCAAAAGAGCTCCGCCTGCACGACAGTACGGCTGATCCGATTGAAAGACGGCTTTTGTATTTCATCAATGCAAACACGAGTCGGGGGGCTGGCATTCATTTGAATAATGAAACAAGGTCACGAGGTTGGTTGGAATTGAACAACATTTCACTTAAAACAACCAATATTCCCCCTTTAAATAAGTGTAAGGAACTGATTGCACCGACTCCGTCTCATTCCTCGCACATGAGGCAAAGGCAAGGCTGTACGCAAGATTGCTGAGTGTGAATAATCTCGAACGTAAAGACAGCATTAGCGTGATTAACATTGCATAAAAGGAGGTCGGTCGAACGTGGTCACGACGTACCTCGAGGGGCAGAACCAAATCTGCGCGTTATCGCGGTGGTTCGTTGAAACCATTTGCAACAAAATGGCCGCCAGCTACGGCGGATAATACAGGATGAACATTTAGAGAACATGTCATACAGTATAAAGATGTCAATGACAAATATGTGTATCTGAAGAGAAAAAAAAACGATTTGATATGACAGGAAACAAACAACAGTGGGGTTCCAACTTCTGCTACAACTCATAAGCAATGTTGCGACAGCAGTTAGCGCCCCACGGTTTGTTAGAACCAAGGCATTTTCACCATTTTTTGTTTTTTTTAAATGGGCACGGGGTTCCAACTTCTGCTACAACTCATAAGCAATGTCGCAACAGCAGTTAGCGCCCCACGGTTTGTTCGAACCAAGGCATTTTCACCATTTTTTTTTTTTAAATGGGCAGTTGGACAATTTCAAGGGAAGAGGTTTCTCTGGATATGTTTGTTGCAAATGTTAATCGCCACATGATTCAACAGAACGACACAAAGTGAAATTGCAATTGCAGCCGCTGATCAAAACCTCCTAGCAGGCGACGTGAACGTTCAATTAAACCTTTTAGCCGCCCCAAAAAATTCATACTCCGCACGTCTTTTTTTTGTTATTAATTCACGCCTCGTTTTCGACCTCATGACAGCTGCTTTATTGACTGATTAACCCCCTGGCTGTAATTAAATTTGTATTAACAGGACTGATGTGTTGATTCCAACATCTAAAAACACTTGACAGCCCGATCCGCTCCCCCCCCCTTTTTCCTCCCCTTGCCGTGGCAGCACGTGCCGGCACGCATTCATGAATGATTTACAACGGCCAAACACACGCACAACAGTTGCAGGTATGCATTCATACACACACAAACAGACAGACACAGACACACACAGACACACACACACAGACAGACAGACAGGATGCGCAAAACAACAGCTGCCACACTAATGCCAGCTTTTGGCATGAAAGCTGTGATTTCCGATTCACTCTCTCCTCCTCTGCTCCCTGTACACGGTCAACCAAGAGAGGCCCGACGCTAGACACACACACGACATACACACACACACACACACACACACACACACGCGCGCGCGCGCACACACACGCTCGTGCTCAATATGCATCTCATTTAGTGAACATATGAACGTACAGCTTTCATGTTAAAAATGTCTCCGCCATGTTTGTGGTTTTTGACTGAAATCACTTTCATACTTGCCGGGTGTGTGCTGTGTCGCTTTGAACTCGTCATCGCCGCTTTACTCCCATAAGATGATAGCTCCTATCCTTCACATCTCCAGTTTTGCATCCGCGACTCCGAATTCTTGATTAAAATGTATTAATTTTGAAAGGGTGCTAAAAATAATTCAAACGAGGAAAAAAAAAAGCCAATCGGCTAAGCCGGCGGGTCGCGGCTGTTTTAACTCCCACTTTGGAACCTAGCGACTATCAAGCATCACATTCGTATGACGAGGGAGGAAAAACCTTTTTATGGTGATAAGTGGCACATTGTTTCTCAACTTGAGCGTAAAACCTAGCGAGCTAACCAAAAAACTGGAATAGAGTAAGGACACGTGTAAAGTGTAAACCCCTGCGGCGCTTACAACAACATGATTTAGATGCAGGCGGGCAGGCAGGCGGGCTCCAGCAGGTAATGGCGGTACAGTGCAAGCGTCGTAAGGCGTGCGCATCGCATTAGCGCGAGTTTGCGTGATGAGGAACTTGGCCTCGGAGAACGTTTTCAGGACATGAGGGCTGGCAGCAGCCACAATCGATAGAGAAGCGTTGCAGAACGGGACTATTTACTGAGCAGGTACGCTGGATTACACTTCAGAAAATCAGGTCACACAAATGTAAGGCTGCTAGCCCGGTCAAAACAATTTGAGAACAGCTGTAAGCACACAGGAGGAAATGTATTTTCATATGACAATGAGAAAGAAAGTAAAGAAGAAAAAAAAATGTTTTTCTTGTTGAATCACATCTGTTACTGCACAGTTCAAACTGCCATAATTTTACAACTTAACGTTATATTTTTCTCCATCCAAACGTTTTCTTTTGCACTTGTAGCTAGCGCCTATCCCAGCTAACTTTCGGCGCGAGTTGAAATGGCCGCCGCCCAATTGCACGGCACATATTCACTCACGTTGGCATGCTAACCACGCTCCCATCATGCTGCATTATTAATAATATTACCATTTTTTTTTTGTCGTCAAATCCCACTAAAGGAGGGCTACAAAAAAAATAAAAATAAAACACACACTTCCCCGCTAAAGAAACATGCTAATTAGTTACACTCTTTACAATATGGTCAGATGATTACAGTACTGGTTGCAAGCTAGCTTTCACTACAGCAATTCCGTCGTGATATACACAAATTAATATTAGCCAAACCGAAGGGAAAAACTAAACTTTCCTGTGATCTGAATACATATTGAAAATGCCATCTGGCTTGTGGCAGTATTTTCGCAAGACCACAGCAGGCTCCTTGTTTGCTATTTGCTGTTGAGTTTTTTTCTCTCTTTTCATTGGGTGGTAAAATTTCTCATAAAATACCAAGGCGAGGTGCACATCTACAAAAAGGATGAGAAACTTTCAGAATGAGATACGGTCTCTCCAAGCTGTAAGGCAAAATAACATAATGAAGCACTGGAGTTAGATTAGATTTTGCTATTTTGGCTGTGACACCGTATTGATCTATGGAAGTGGGTGGGTGTGCCAACCACTCACAAACATTCGCCACCAAGTTCGGTCACGTTACATGTGAGGTGAATGAGCATCATTTCACAGTTACTTAAAAAAAAAAATAACTGGAGCGTTATGCCTTGTTTTGTGACTTCAAAGCAACAAGAGAAAGCACACGGAGCTATACAGAGCTCATTACATCTGCGGCCAAACTACAAGTGCACTGATCCAAAAACTCAAATACTATTTCCATCCATCCATCCATTTTCCGATCCGCTTATCCTCACAAGGGTCGCGGGGGGGGGCTGGAGCCTATCCAACCCGTGTTCGGGCAATAGGCGGGGGACACCCTGAACCGGTTGCCAGCCAATCGCAGGGCACACAGAGACGAACAATCATCCATGCTGACATTCACACCTAGGGACAATTTAGAGTGTTCAATCAGCCTGCCGTGCATGTTTTTGGAATGTGGGAGGAAACCGGAGCACCCGGAGAAAAGCCACGCAGACCCGGGGAGAACATGCAAACTCAACACAAGGAGGCCGGAGCTGGAATTGAATTCGGTACCTCTATACTGTGAGGTCGACGCTCTAACCACTGGACCACCGGGCCGCAATACTATTTCCAGCTTTTAATTAATCGGACCAGATGGGTCGTGATTGATGCACACTACCAACACTTTTTTTGCCCCCCCAGGGAGCAACCCGATGGTTCTAAAATTTAACCAGGTGTTAAAGACCATCTTCGTAGTCATCAATGCGATTCTCAAGCACCGAGAGGGTATATCATGTCGAAAGCGGTGTAAAAACGGAGCTGATGTGAAACACCTTGACAAGCTCTTCTCAACCATAAGTGATCACCTGCTCAGGATTCTCATTAGACTAAAGAGGCAAGGTGCTCCATCACTGGCGTTTCATTTCCAAGGCCTTCCTCTTCAGACTAATGTGCTCCACATGTATCACGAAGCATGACCCGGTGTTTGCTTTGTGTGGTCTCTGCGGGGCAACGGGGGGGGGGGCCGCTCCTCCGTCAGGAGGAAGGCGGAAGGCCAACAGACGGCCGCGAGAAACGTGGCTCTGGAGGTAAGGAGGCAACAAAAACGCATGGCTCCTTCTGACGTAATCAATTCCAAACTTTGAATATGATGATGATGATGATTATTGACTTGACGATGATCATTTTCTGCTCCTGCGGCCGCCCGGGTGACCCAATCCTCCAAAGACAACTTCAGACACCGAAACTGACTCAAAGCGCGTTGCTCGGTGGACGGCTTCACCGGAACTTTATCCACCCCATCGACGCGTTTCCTTTCTACTTGAGGCCGTCTCTCTCTCGCTCTCGTCGCGTTCCTGATTGGATTAGCGCGATTCCCCAAATGGATTTGTCTCAGCATTTGGAATGAATATTTAAAGTTGAGTTTCTAAAAGGCATTGTGGTTCAAACGGATTATTATGCACGGTGCCCAGCTGGAATTCATAAAAAGTCGGAGTTTAAGCGTGTTGATCTTTTCAAATTGGCTTGTCTTGTGCTTTTGCTCCAACATTTAACGCTCGTTCTGCAGCTTTTCCCCTTTGCCTCTCCCCATCTTTCTCTCTGTCCTACTTTTGAACCCAGTTATTCTATCTCTGTCCTCCCTCCGCAGCCCCGCTCTCCTTCTCTGTCTCGCTGCCAACCCGCCCGCTTCATAGCCTTGCTCCCAAGCTCCTTCCTTCTCCTCCCTTCACTGCCCCCCCCCCCCCCCGGCCCCCCAGTCCCGCTTCTCCATTCTCCCCTCTCTCAATAAGTCTCTCCGCAATGTTAATTCAAATTGCCCGGTCGGGAGGACAGTACAGTTCCAATAATGCCGGAAGCACTTAGAAGAACATAATCAATCGCTCCTTTGCCTCCTCTTCCTCTCTCCCGCTTTCTCATTCTCCCGTTTTTTTTTTTTCCTCGCCCTATTTTATATGCCATCGAGATGAGGAGCGGGACTCTGAGCTTTTAATTTCCCCATCTCGTCACTCTGTTCCAATCAAGCCTTTCTCGTGCGAATATGTCATCCCCCGCTCTTCGCTTAAATGTCCCTCCTCGGTTTTGATGACAGATTCTGGGTGCGCAGTCTGCCGCGATCAAGCGCACAATCTGGCTCGCACCGAGCCCAAGACGTTTTGTGCGCTTTTCGTTTGGCATCTGGCTGAAGAAGCCGCATGTGGGAAAATGGCACGTTTTCGTGTTTGGACATTTAATTCTCTGCCAGCCTTGATGACGCGGGAAGCGGGACGCTAGCTGCGGCCTAACTTCTGTTAGCGACTGTTGAACTTGAATTATCCACATTGGCATCAAAAGTTCTAGCCATCCCTTTCTTGGATTACCCGCCTTCCCTCCCTCACAGAATGTTCGACTGCCTCCCTTTCATGTTCCGCGCCCGCCTCTCCGTAGACGACCGCTTCGGACCTGTCACACGTTGAGCTGCGGACAGGTGGAGAGGAAGCCACGAACGAGAGCGGAATGGCGAAAGAGTGCCGGGGTCGAGGATGCTTGGAGAGTGACAGAAAGCCAGAGCGGGGGTGAACATAGATAAGAGAGGGAGTGAAATTTCTTGTAATTCACAGGGACAAGCTGCGTTTCCCTGGCAACGTGGTTTCAACCGTAATAGCCCTGCTGAGGATGCCATTAGTGAGGAACAAAAAGAGAATGGCGCTCGCCATTTGTATGAAGCGCACGCGCAGACGCAAAACTGAACAAGCTAACATCCCCCCCTGCATTTGCATGTATGCGTTCCCAATGCAAGAGCAGCGAAGGATAAACGCACACGCACCTCCGCAAACGGTCAACGCGTCCGGATGCGAATGCAGAAGCAAATCTGACCGCCACGTACAGTATTCCAACTGCGACGGGCGTTATTAATTTTGCAGGAAAAAAATAATAAATCAGCGCTCTGTCGCTGCGTAAAAGGAGAACAGAGACTTTTTTTCACTCGTATTGATGTCAGGAAAATGAAGAAGATAATATGAGGTGCAAAAGTATGCACACATACTCTGTCTAAGGCCGGCTATTAGACAGCATGTTGGTCTTACTTTAGGCAGCAGGCATGTTGCTTGCTCTCTACTGTGCCCCAGGGCATCCGTGACAATAACCCAGTTTCCACTGCGGGGGCCCAAACAGACTTTGTTCATAACCTGGTTCCATCACACAAGTGCGTGTGAAAAAGAAGTGATTAGTCTTGCTCTGGGTTTTATTTTTAGCCACACCTGCAATCATTAAAAGCGTTGGCTATAAAATGATGCCGAGGTCATTCTCTGATGGTCAAATAGAGCACCGGGGGTGAATAAAGATTTCCCGGATCCATCCTTCCATTTTCGAGACCGCGTGACCTGTTGAGGGTTGTGCCGAGCTGTAGCTTATCCCCCCTCACTTCAAGTAAAAGGCAGAATAGACCCCCGATGTTTGCCAGTCATTCAGAGAGAGCGTAATAGAGACGAGCAATCTTTCACACGCGCATTCAAATTGAGCAGGAACTGAACCGACGCTATCTGCTCGGTTGCCAGGCGACGGTACTTCTACCCGAGGACTGCCCGACTTTTTTTTGACTCGAAGATCGACTTTTCAAGCCACCAACCTCCCGCGATTGACCCGTTACCGGTGTCGTCCAGACTTGCTTACAACGGTCACAAAACGTAGTTGTTGGCAGACAAAGAAGAAGCAACTTATTCAAAGAATTCAAGCTCACCCGTCTCCTGTCCATTTGATCAATTTTCATTCAACCACTTCCGGTCTTAATCAGTTCGTTCCGCTTCAATTTGTGCGCAGCGCTCTCTCGGGCAAAAAGCAAACCGACTCTAAAACCTTCACAGCCAGGTTTCAAAATCCAAATCTCACATTAAATAAAGTGTCATGATGTACCAAAAGTTGCGAAATGTTTTTAGTGAGAATAACACCGCCCGCAGAAAATGTCAGAGTGAAGTGGGAAGCCAAGAGAAAGCCAAGCGGGTAAGTCGGCCACCCCTCAAGCCTTCTGTGTCCTCCTACTGACCTTGGCTGAAGGTACTGTTCCAATGTTTTTATCTAGAACGAGAGGAAAGCGCTGCCCGCCTCACATCACGGTTTGGAAAACATTTGCGGTGCTAATCGTATGCTCACAAAAGGGGGCAGATCATACTGTCTGACCGTGGCAACAAAATCGAGAAACCTCGACAGTTGAATGCAATCCAAGTGAACTGCTTGCAATGGTGGCAAATTTATGAGAACTTGTCACATTGCCGTTGCTTCCAATGTCACACAAATCGAAAAACACATCGATGGACAAAACGATAGCCGATAGCAAGGTACTGCACTGCGCTAATAAAGTAACATCATCTTCTTAGCACGCGACAAAGTCTCATGCCATTAAAAGCCCGTTAAGCCTGTCAGATTTTAAATGAGCATCCATGTCGGATCGCGAGGCTGCGTACAAATGCCGTTTTGCCGTTCCTAAAATCCCACCAGAGCAATGATAATAATTTAGAGGTAAAGTCCTGCGGGGTTTCAAGCGGTTGAAGGTGAACCGCTTTACAACATCAACCGAGACTTGACAGCCTTTGTTTAAACATTCCTTAGAATCAGACCTGCTAGAGGTGGGCTTGTGGTCTCGCAGTACTTGAGAGACTTTTCATCGGGTCGGACTCATACGGCGTGCGCGCTCTCGCTCTGTAAATGTGAACGTACGGAAAGCTGGAGGGCCATCGGGCGGGCTGCGGAGTTCTGGCGAAGAGGACCGAGGCGGCAACGACGACGTTTGCGGTAATTTAGGAGAGCGAGTGAGGGGGAGGGCCAACATTTACATTCATCACAGGAGCTCACCTCGCCTCAACCCGCGTGATGTGAGAAAAAAAAAGGGGGGGGGGGAAGAGAAGCTGCAGCCAAAGATAAAAGCCAAAACAAAAAAAACAGATGCAAAGAGACAGAATGGGGTTGAGCCAAAAGATCTTTTCTGTGTTACAGTACTTGTTTTTTTTTTTGTTTTTTTTTTTCCCTTGGAATACCTTTGTGGTGATGGATTGATAAACACAATCTGGATTTACAAAAGGGAAACATGAAATATCCTCGGGATGGGAACAACCTAATATTGTAAATGCAATTAGCAGTTGGGCCCGCTACCTTTTTCTGCCGCGCGCTTCCATCCGTTACAGTCGGAGGTAACGTGAGGGAATGGCAGCAAATGTCGATTTCATGCCAAAGTCATCAACGCAAGCGTTTTTTACCAAGGTATGGTTCCGATTTTGATTGACGACACCAATTTTACCGATTAAAAATGTACACCTTATACATTCAATTGATAAAACCGATATCAAAATATCCTCGGGATGGGAACAACCTAATATTGTAAGTGCAATTAGCAATGGGCCCGCTACCTTTTTCTGCCGCGTGCTTCCATCCGTTACAGTCGCAGGTAACGTGAGGGAATGGCAGCAAATGTCGATTTGATGTCCAAGTCATCAACGCAAGCGTTTTTACCGAGGTATGGTTACGATTTTGATTGACGACACCAATTTTACTGATTAAAAATGTACACCTTATACATTCAGTTGATCAAACCGATATCGCTTGACAGCGGTCAAATCCATCGAGCCATTTTCCGTTGTGCTCTTCATTTTCACTTCAGCTGGACTTATTTCACTTGATATTCGGGCAAAAGGTGTGCTCCCACTCGGCAGGTTCCAAAAAAATGTAAACGGGCTGCCCAGGAACCGGATGCGGCTCTCCCCGGTGCGAAATATTGCCACGTCCCTTCTTCTCATACGTCCTCATCCTGCTATTGAGCTTAGAAGAATGACAGAGCGAAGAGTGTTGCTGTTGGACCACCGGCCTGTTTTCACACCTGCCATCTGTGTCTCGGGTTGAAAAGTATCGGCGCTAACAAGCACGCCTCACCAGAAAACAGCCTCCAACACCTGCGCAGAGACCACAGCGTGGTCCGGAGGATCGAGAAATGCAATCCGATGTGTCAGGAGATCCAGCAGGTGAAGCTACAGATGTGACGCGTGCGCGCTGTTGTTTCCATCAGACGACAACGGTTTTGACAAAAGACAGCCGAGCAGCCGCCGAGGCGGCTTGCCGTCTGCTTTCGCGTACGCCTCTGCCTGTTTCTTCCGTTGCAATTCCTCTCTCCGTTTTTTTCCACGATTCACCTTTCTGTACCAGTTTCCATTTTTCATCCTATTCAAATTTGTTTTTCTGCTCGGACTGCACAAGAGCTGCATCAATTCTTTTTTTTTTTTTTTTTAAAGAAAATGGTTAATTAACGTTTCACTGTAAGTGTCAATCAAACAGTGTGATTATCTTTGCCAAGACATTATCATTAATACGGCTCTTGCACTCGAATCTCATTAGTCGGCTTGTGAGGGATGGAATGGGATGAAGAGAAAAAAAAAAAGAAGAAGCACCGAGCACCATTTAGTGCGCATTGAGTGATTTATACTTTTGCGCTCGGCCATAATCAGCGAAGTTTGTCAAAAAGAATTGAAAACGGTGAGAGGAGAGAGTGTTTTTCATCATCAGTCCTCAGGATTATTCTGGCTTTTACTACGTGTTGCAATTTTGCCGCAAAATAACACAAAAACGTCACAAAGGAAGAATCATAAAAGAATCCAAATGTTTTTTATCAATCACAGAAGCTCTCCCGCATTGCTGTTGCCGTCCTTTATCCGAGTCCTATAAAACGGAGGAGTAGATTAAAATGCCGATAACAGGGAGATAAATATTGTTACATCCAGTCTATCACCATAAACACAGGCAGTGCAACCACTGGCGTCAAAACATGGGGAATAAGATTCCGATTTGTTATGACAATTTTACAGCAAAAAAATGCCTTGAAAGTGGCACCAATTCGATATCGAACTACGGTCAGGTGAGACCTCAGTATGTGCTCAGCTTGTTGGTTTGTTTGTTTTTTTCTGTGCCATTTTGTGGCCCTTTGTGACATAAGATGATTTCAAAAGAAGAATTATCATCCGTGGAGAGAAAAAGAACTTGACAAGAGCTCACAGAGTCTCGGAGGCTCACATTCAAAGCATTGTGTGACGTGTGAGCGTGCATTTCAAAAGTTGTCAAATTTGAGGCGGTGTGCTGTGCTGTGTGATTTGTGTTTGTCTTAATGTTCACAGTGATTATTTTTAAACTGGAAAGATATCATACAGGATAAAAAAATTTAAATCCAAGCCAACTGGTGGTCATGCAGAATAGTTGTTTTAGTGGTTTCAATCCACGCGTGGTTGATTGCTAAAAAAAAAAAAAAGATCATTTTATTCAATTGGAGCAAGTCCACATTGGTTCTTCATCATCATTTTCAAAAAAATGTGTCTAAATATATCTTGGGTAGCGACTACAGGAGACTGTGGCCTGTCACCTCCTCTGGACATCAGCAAGGGAAATGAGGGGCCTGGCAAAGGTTGGTGATTGGTCTTCAAGGGGGGAATTGAGATCTTCTGCTTGTAAATATTGCTGCTGTTAGTTTGATGGGTGGAGAGGAGCTCTGCAAGAGGTGCAGGTGGGTGCAACTGATATATTCAGGGGACAAGAGGTGAACGGGGGAATAAAAGGAAACCTTTTCATGTGGGGAAAAAGAGGGGTGTGTGTGTGTGTGTGTGTGTGTGTGTGTGTGTGTGTGTGTGTGTGTGTGTGTGTGTGTGTGTGTGTGTGTGTGTGTGCAAAGTGCGGTGTAAGTGCATGTCCACAGGGAGCGCAGAGACACGAGTGGCGGGATGGGATGGAGTGCTATGTTGAGGGGGAGCAGCGGGTGGAATGGAAAAAAGTGTGCCAGGCCCTTGTGAGAGTGAGAGTGAGAGTGAGACTGTGACTGAGGGGGGTGAGGGTGGGGGAATGGATGATGGGTAACATTTACTCAGCCCTTCTTTGTGTGAAGAACACACTCCTGTCAAAATGTATTCCACTCTATTGTCTTCTACTGGCATGTGAACATGGCGGAGCAATACACAGCGGTTGGCTGAGAGAGAGAGTGTGTGGGTAGGGTGGGTGGTGAAGAGTGAATTAACACTTGCACGTGTGCTGCAAATCGCTACTGTCTGCCTGCTGTCAGCTGCCCCGACATGAACCAGAACTTACCAGGAAGCCAGAGAACACCAGAAAATGGCCGTGGGAAGGGGGGTGGGGGGGGGGCGAAAATCTGAAGAAGAGGGAAAAAGCCAAGATGGCTCTCATTTCTGGTTCGTGTGCAATTGCGGGCTACGGCTTCTGGTACAGGAGATGGAGCTTCGCATTGACCAAGCCAACAGCAGCTCGATGTATTTGTATGCAAAAAAAAAAAAAAAAAAAAATCAACTTTCCTTTACATGCATTCAATTTATTCCTCTGGCCAATCCAGAATTGAAAGGCTACGCTCCCATTCAGACTCGACCACAGTACACGAAATCAACCACAAGAGTTACATAACTTTGCACAGCTGCTTGAAGAATTTCTTATTGTTACCCTTCAATGACGAGTTCAACGAATGACAATTTTGCATTGTGTAAATATTCCACATTAAGGCTGTCCGCTTGGCCATTTGGAGTGATTTCGTTTACAACGGACAAGAAATAAAAATGTGACGTGCCTATGAATGAATTATTACTTTAGACTAAGCTTTGGTATATGAAACTACGATGCAGATTATAAATAGCATTTTTATGTCGGCTCGTGAGAGTATCAGGGTCGGAAATGTTCGGGTGTGTGACCGAATATAGTGACAGTATAATTTTATCCCGCGTTTTCCAATTTGGTCTGTTGTCTTTTTCTCATCTCCAAAAGAGCACGTCCGTTCCAAAAGCCGCCATCGTTCAAGTGCACGGGAGCGCTGTCTCGTTCTGATTTCAAGCGATAAGAGAAATAAAAGACCCGCTCTGAGTGAGAGAAGAGGTGGTTCAAAAAAAAAAAAAGTTCTTGGGAGAGGGAGGTGGGGGGTGTTCAAAATGGACACGTTCTAAATGACCAGAGTAAATTGAGACCAACGGGGTTAGAAAATAGGCCACATCTATTTAGGACGCGAAATTCATTTTGGAAACTCTGTTTCCAGGAAAAGAGGAAAACAGAGTGGGCTGTCAACATTTTCTAAACCAGGGCAATACGAGCCTTGCAGCCAGAGGATCAAAAAAATAATTCTAACCACAATAATAAGTCATGCCTTCATCTTAAAATACGGATTAGAAAATCATCAGGATAGTAGACTGACACACACACACGGCCGGTTAGTGTACGTCGGCGTCATACCTGGACAAAAAGCAACAAAAGTGCAACTTTGGAGAAAACTGGACTCAAGAAAATCCCAAATCGGGGACACGTTGCAGCCAGGATCAAGACAGAGCTCACAAATGGACAGAACTAGCGCTTAGCGGAGAGAGGAACATGAAAAGCTAAAAAAAAAAAAGGGCCAAAGGAACTCTTATCACCTCCAAACGGGACTAATTGTGTCCGTTTCCGCAAGTACGAGGCGGTGCCGAGCGGGAGACGCATTATAATAAATGAGTTCGGTACCGCAACGATTAGCACAACAATGGTTCCTATTGTAGGGCATCAATTGGGGGAAATAAGCACGAGGAAACGTTTCAAGTTCGGCCCCGCAGGGATAAAAACAAGGCAATGTGGTGAAAGTCCCTCCAAAAGCACAAAAACTAATACAGAGAAAATAGAAAAAGAGAAATTCCTATGATAGAAAATGTTTGTTTTTTTTTTTAAACATCTGTTCCTCCTCAATCTTCCGATGTCCTGCGACAGAAGGCATGCGGGCAACCGCCAAACGCGTTTTTCTATTCTGTGAACGCCTATATGGACGCGTGGCTGCGTGCCGGCGCTGATCTTGTCTGCTGGCACCGATTTACACGCATGCAATTTGTGATTCGTGTCACATTACAGTTTCCTCCAGGTCATCGCGGTTGAATGTGTTATCTTTTTTTTTTTTTTTCTTAATTGCCGATGATCCCGCCTTTAAAGCATAAGGAGGAGCGGATGCTCTCAGCAGCCTCCGGCAGCAGCCTCTCGGAGACGAGCTGTCTGTCCACGTCATGATCAGCGACGACGACAAGCGACTTGCACCATTACGAAGCCATCGATACCTTCCAGACAAGCGACGGAAAATGGCTGAGCATGTTTTGCTAATGTGAGCATTAGTCAGAAGCTTTAGATGTGCTGATTGTCAACGCCCATGCACGCATGCCACTCGCGGGACAAAATGCAGATTGGATTAAAGACTGAAAAAACGTGAACGCGTTACAACACAAGACAAATACAAGAGACAAACATAATTAGAAGCGGACGATTTTTTTGGGCTGATAGCAAACGTAATCAAATATTGAAGGATAAAGTATTGATAAATAGTCAAACGCTCTGCATGTAATTTTTTGAAGTCTTAAAGGACCAAAAAAGAAGTTCTGTGATTCATCAGCCTAAAAAAAAAAAAAAAAAAAAAAAAACAACATTGATCAGATTCAGGACTTTAGACGTTGCTTCTAGGAAGTAATCAACAGTCATTATTTATCAACATTCAAAAGAGTGCTGAGGAAGTCAGACCTCAAATTGCAAGATGGTCCGAGAACCGCTTCGTGAACCACGAGGGCTGTAAATGGACGAGGGCTGTTATATTCCATCCCTCTCTATAATTCTCGAATGAAAACGGGCAGAAACAGGAGCTTCGGCGGCAGCCGCTGACCCGGACTTGTTCACCGAAGCTCACGTACGCGGGGTGCATCTGACGACCCGGGCCCCGATGGCACCGAAACGGCAAGAAAGTGGCACGGCGGGTGGAAACGCAACAAGGCTCCCCAAGGCAACAAAATCACAGACCGACCGGCAGACTGTCGGCATAAAGAGCAACGCCACTCGGCATATTCCACCGGTTATGATTTCAAACTGATGGATTGGCGCAAGTATGAAACGGATGAAGATTTTGACGAATGGGCTCAAGGTCCGGATCCAGGTGGACTCAGATAAAGCGTCCTTTTATCCCATTAGGAGGGGGCCTAATAACCTGGCAAAGCTCAATTCACTGTTCTGGTGCTGATCCCATCATTGGCATCAATCCCTCACGGCTGTTTGACTTTCGAGTCAAACAGCGGGCTTAGCCCGTGCGTCTTTCTGCCTATCGAGATTGACTGACTAACTGACTGGCTGACTCCACGCAAGGTGTTGGCGAAAGACGGATCGGGGCGAACCGTTTTCACATCTCAGGTTGTAATGCATCAAAAACCTGAGAGGTCCGGCCTCAACCACAACAAACACAGAAATGAACAAAAACAAAGATGGCGGCGAGCCACGACCCGTGACCTTTGACTCGCAAATGTTCTTGGCGATGAAAGGACGACTTTTCCCACTGATACAGTTCATTCATCTTGCCGTTAAGGTGTTTTATCGAAACCTGTTTGCTCAGAAAAGCTCATCCTACTTTTCTCATCAAGTGTGCTATTTGAGTCGAGATGATCGCGTCCTACCTTAGCAGCCATGATCATGGACGAACCTCCGCGGACTCCGAGGATGGGGATGTGGGTCTGGGCCGAAATGAAGTCCAGGATCTGCGCGATGGCCTCCTGGTCGGTGTCATCTCCAAACACCACGCCCTGCAGCCAGTGCTCCGTCATTAAGTCGCAGATGCTTTTAATGATGCTTTTGGGGTCCGTCTCGTTCATGGTCAGGATCTCCACGTTGGGCGCCATGTGCAGGAAGTCCTCCTTCTCGCGAGCCCCGGCCAGCGCCATCTCACTGGAGTTGCCCACCAGGACGACGGCGATGCTGAGGCCGCGCAGGATGTTGGGAAGGGCCATGTGGTGCGGAGGGGGAGGGGGGATGGGGATGTAGTGGCCGCCGCCTCCTCCGCCTCCCTTCTCTCTCCGCGACTGGCAGGCGGGCGGCAGGTGAAGAAGGCAGAGCAGTAAGAGGAGGACGCCAAGTGAGACGGTGTGGCAGTGCGGCGACGGGGGCAGGGGCGGATGGAGGTGGCGCACTCGCCTCCCTTGGTCCTGGACGACCGAGGGGGCGTAGGTGCAGATGCGAAGGGGGGAGGGGCAGCCGCCGACAGGCATGGTGGAGAAGCGGGAAAGAAATACCTGGAGATAGAAGAGAGGGGAGGGAGGTAAAAAGCATTGAACAAACGTGGAATACAGTGAACCACGAGAGCAAATAAAGCGGTTGGAAAATGAGATGGAAGTGAACACAGAAGCGTGCAACATTGATTGAGCAAAGTGGATTGCCGAGAGGCTACGTGGCTTATGTGAATTAGTGCATGTCAATGTCTGTACGAAAGCACGATGGGGCAGAGTCAAGGAAAAGAAGAAAATCATGCAAAAAGGAAAAAAAAAAAAAAAACCCAAGAGGGAGAGGAGAAGCACTTGGTGGACATGAATAGTGCATAAAACACACTCGTACATGATATGATGCCATATAGTTTACATAGATCCAGTTTGAGAATCAATAATTTATGGAATTCTCTGAAGGGACATTATGGGATGTCTTATGAGGACATAAATTCTCCCAGTGAATAAAATAGCAGCTTTCTCGACATGGGAAGGGAAAGGAGGAAATAGGCGTTTTGTCACAGAATAGAACAAGCAGAAGAAATGTTTTTTGTTTTTTTTCCAGGATCCCAAATGAATGAAAAACTGTTGGAAACAAGATCAGTAACAAAGTGAGCTCTCGATAAAGTGACTGATGCTAAAATTGATGTGAGATGATTGACAGCTGACCCCCCCCCACCCTCCACCTTTAAACTGCCATCACCCTTTTGGCCTAGTTTCTCAAACAGTTATTTGCTGCCCTCATTGCTTGCTAACAATGCGCCTCTCTATGTTGTGTCAGATTTACAAGACTTTTTTTGTTCCTTTAAATGCTCTTTTGTGGAATCGATGCTCTATTTAGCAGCCCGCTCGATGATTTCACAGGTGAAAAATTATTAAGCGGAGCTCCGACGGCTCTTATTTCGCAACTCATGCTGCTCGGGTATACAGAGGCCACCCTTGGCCACCACGTAGCTCCACCACTGCATGTGAAAATAACATTTTTTTTTTGGGGGGGGGTTCTTTTTTTTAGCACTGTACTTCACATTCAATTCCAGTAGGGCATCTCTCTCCACTTTGATTTTGTCTGGACACCATTTCCATAAAGATTAATGCACTCGGGAGGCCACCTTCCAAATTTCTCATCTGTCTGCACCCTGCGATTGACTGACAACCGGTCCAAGACAGCTGCGATTGACCCCAGCTCATCAAGACAACAGAAGCATGGCTGGATGGATGACCATGGTAAGAGCGCAGCTTCAAAGACTTCAAATGAATTGATATCTCAATTCTTAGAATGAGAGTTAGAATTGTTATTGCGCAATGCAACATGATTTCAAAAATTGACGATGGAATTGTCCATAGGTGTGTATATGAGTATGAATGTTTGTTTGTCAACATATGCGCTGTGATTGGTTGATGACCAGTCCGGGGCGTAGCCCGCCTCTCATCCAAAATCCATCTGGCACAGGCTCCATCCAGTTCACCCACAAAGTAAGGACAAGCGCCAAAGAAAGTGACTGGCTAAAAATTTTGTTCAAATGACGAATGAGGATTTAGGAATGAATGAATGAATTCAACTCATGGAGGTGCGAGTCTCGTCACTTTTTCGGCATGTGTCCTAACAGCACATCTGTCATCGGAGGAGGTGTGCAGTAGGAGGGAACGTGTTCACTGTAGCTTTGTGGGCTGAGAGACCCAGGACAGTAGTGGCGTAACCACTTCGAAATGTGCTGCATTGTGTGCGTCTACCGCATTCGGGAGGCAGATTGTAGGAACAAAGAAGCGAAAAAAAAAAAAAAAAACAATAATCAGGCAAAAAAGGCTGACAGCTAATAACACAAGAAGTGACAGACAGGATGAGAAAAACAGGACAGAGAATGTGAGGAAGACAAAGGGGCCGTATGCGGCGATGACAGAACAACTTCTTGAGGGAAAACTAATTGCCGGGGGTTCGTCAGCTCTAATTACAGGTCCCTGTGTTAATAGTCAACTGCACACACCTCCCCGGGAAAGACGGAGAGGTGGGAGGGAAGGAATTACGGAGGGATGAGAAGAGGCATGAGGACAGAAAGAGACAGAAAGGGAGGACGACGCAGTGGGAGGAAAGACGTGGAGCGTAAACCAAAAGGAGGACCTTGGTGAGACACAAGAAAGATGAAAGCAAAGAGGAGAGGAACAAAAGAGAGAAAGTCATTTAAGACAGACACACGAAGGAGGCATCGGAAAGAGAGACTCGCACAGTGAGAGGGCGCGAGAGCTACTGGACTTCTCTGGCAGCACACTCTGTTTCCATGGCAACAATTAAAAGAGCCCGACATGCATTCACATTCAGGCACAGTTGATGGACACATGAGATAGATGACATACACCAACACTCACAGCAGACGCGCACGACAAGTGGAAACTCAACTCGGGCAACTAGTGGTGAATGGTGGTATTACAACTTCAAACTACAGTTGAACCCTGCATATTCGCAGGTCGGCCTCAACAGACTCGCATATTCGCAGATTTTGCATCTTTTTATTCCTTTTAACCATTTTCAATTTTAGATCTTGGATTTTTTTTTCTGTTTTTTTTTCTGGGATTTGTTCCCATTTTCCCCTTTTTTTTTTTTCATGGAAAACAGATTTGTATTCAAACAATTTTGGGACTTAAAAGAAAAATCATTTTCATGAGTACTCCGGTTTCCTCCCACATTCCAAAAACATGCATGGCAGGTGAACGGAACACTCTAAATTTGCAATTGTGTACCCTGCAATTTAAACACATCCACAATGAACTGTGTAAATCCAGTGATCACGCGGAAAAACAAGCCCATAAAAAAACCACCAAAAAAATGCCACTGTCAAATCAATGCCCGTCTCCTCAAGAAACACAGAAGGTGAGCATTAAAATATGGATGACGCACAGGAGGTTATGGCACTGAATGACCCCGTTTCCCCCCCATCAGCCAGCCCTCTCATCTCACCCACCATTTGCTCGATTAGCCACACCAGCGCACACAGCGGCCGTATCGCTTACACACGGGTGGACTGCCGATTGTCCCGGCCAGGCCAAGAGTCCGCGGGGCCCGGCCTTCTCACTCGCAAAGTCTCCAACAACTCACACACATTGCTTTCATCAACCTGTTTTAACGGAGCGCTTTGAGAACTCTTACGGGAACACAAATCAGGGCGGAACTAATCTGAAGGCGCAAATCCCGCTACATCGGGAGCACAGAGGCGTCTGGAAAGCTCATCACGAGAAAAATCATCATCATCACTGCCTAACTTAAAGGGGCCATATGATCAAATATCAGCCAGTTGGCTGAGAGCGCACACGCCACCCATTTTCAGTCTGAACAGCTCCTGATTGGGAGGGAGTGTCAGACACTCCAGAGGTCTCCAATAACAACCCACAAAACGATGTCACAAGAGTTACTCCTCATTAGAGCTCCGGAGTCACCAAGTCTGTAAATGATGACGACGCTTGCGTCGGTCGCATGCGCGAGTATCACCACCGGTTGTCGTGGTAACATAAGACATAGTCAGGACTTGTAGCGGTAGCAGACAGTGAGCTGCATGTTCACTCTAACCGATTGCTAACAGTGTGCAATCGACTTGTATACAAGTGGCGAGGGTCGTCGTCATGTCGCAAGCGTCACGGCGTCGCGCGCCTCACGGTGAAAAACGTTGAAATCAAAAGCAGCGTCACTGTGACGTCAAATGGCGCAGCCAAAGGGATTGAAGTCGGCAGAGTGATTTCAGAGCGCTATGAGCAATAGCGCAACCAGCGGGAAAAGCATCCATGCTATTTGCTGGGAGGCCGCTCTCGAACTGTGCTGCAAATTTGAAGGCAACCCTGGGTGCGCCGACTTCGTAGCTCAGCTTTCGCATGGGTTTGCGTGAGCAGACAAGTTTGCTCCTCTTTTTGCACGCACACGGCTATCAAGCCTCTCAGTGTGTCGTAAGACTTTATCCCTCGAGGAGAATGCACAGAACGCCTCCTTCAAGTGCTATTTTCCCCAAGGGGGAAACCAGGTGCCAATTTGATAAGAGCCACTTATTCGTCTAAAGTTGACAATGCACCCCATTAGGCTCGAGACCACTATTTGGGGAAATATTCAAAAGAGTTCACTTGAAGGGTAGAACTCTTGAAAACAGCATAAAACCAAAGGAGAACCCGTCTTGAAGAGCCAACGCACGTTGCTGCAGGATGAGCACACTTTTTTTTTTCCAAATGCAAGGAATCTTCCAAGCACTGGGGTCCTATTCATTCTTTTTTACGACTGGCTCCGGCCTCTGATGCTGCACAGAATGCAACGAGGCATCGGCCAATTAGGTAAGAACACAATGTCTCAGGTAGTTACTCAGACCACACTGACAAAGAAAAAAAAAAAAAAAAAAAGGGGTACAAAATGAGCCCAAATTAACAATGAACCGAGTCATTCATGGACATCGAGGTCAACGCGGCTCCTATTTTTGCAGTGAAAGGTGACAAAGCAGGTGATGTGAGGCCACCGCTCTGTAATTGGCGCTGCTCTAAAATTCCAATTGATGTCAGCTCGAAATCATAAAATAATAGCCGGGAGAGCGGGCATTTCTCTGCGAGTGGACAGCTATTAGAGCGCAGGTCACGATTCAGATGCCACAAACATGCACACACAACAACTTGTCAGTCAGCCAAACAAGCCTGAATCTTTGTGCAGGTGGGGAGCGAGGAAAAAAAAAAAAAAAAAAAAATCAGCCGATTCTGACTTTAATATATTTAAGTGAACTGCACTCTGTTCCTATAGCAACATGCGCTGCTTTCACGGTAATAAATCCACAGTGGGGCAAGCTGCAGAATGGTTTGTGCACTTGTGGACGACATGAATGCACGTTTGCGTGCAGATGATGAATTTGGTTTGAAAGGTTGTGAGCGGTGCCATGCAGCAGTAGCTCCCTCATGCATTTTTAGAACTGACATTTTAGTGGGATTTCCCCCCCCCCCTTTCACAAAAAAAGTAACCTTGCCTGTGATCTGCGATTTGAGATCGTTTTGTTATGCAATTGATTTAACAGGCCGACGGCAAATGAGAATGTTAAAACCGCTCCTCGGTCTGTGGGAGGCTTTTGAGAAGGTGAACCTCTCTCTGCCCCGGAGACGCCACCGGGTCACCGCGCCGCATACTGACAAGGAATGAACCGGACACCCGAGTCGCCGCTCGACCCGCACGAAACACGAACATATCTACGAGATTCTGGCTTGATGTGCCGACTCAGTACAAACTGCTCCAATAAATATGTATGCGGCCTATCTGTGGAGGTGGAAGACTTTGTGCGTGTGCGTTTTGTTCGGAAAGAGCCACTCAAGCAGCCCCCGCACTGAATCAGACCGGCCGGCCTTCACGCACACATTCACCGAGACTCCGGAACCGATCGACTTTCATGATGGCGTCCGGTTTCCCCCCCAAAAAAAGAAACTGAAGCTGCCATCACGCTCTTCCTTTCCAGTTCCTCCCTATTCCTTTCTTTTCAATTCTGTTCCGCCAGTTCTCGCTCTCGTTGATCATTTTTGTCTGTCTGAACAAGGCTTCCTCCCATTTCTGCCACTTATCTACCTCCGGCATTCACACTCTTTCATCACCCTCTCCTCATTACATGTTAAGTGTCAGGTTTGTCCATGGAGGTATTTGCATAAAAACTGGAGGAGGGCGATTTGTCCCTTTTTTTTATGTACAAGAGGACAGCAGACACTATCTCTGCACACTCTAACTGTGTGCACGACGTCCAAAGCATCCACAGCGCATGGACTCCATCCTAAATCCAGTGTGTCGTGGTGCTAGCTAGCGCTAGCAAAGGTGTATAATACCTTTGCTAGCGCTAGCTAGATCTATAGGCAAGTAGGAGAAATCCAGTCGCGCATTTTAAGGATAATAGCAACAGCTCACACCTTTTAACAGTTAAACTTTCTAAAACAAATTTCGCGATACACAGATTGGCGTGGAAGAACTTCGAATTGGCCGTGAGATGTGATGGTAGCTTGATCACTCACATACACAATGCGTGAGCAACCGAGCGATGGGATCGCACTGCCTACAACGAAAAACACTTGCTCACGACCTCCGTGTGATTTTTATCCAGCTCTCCGAGATTGTCACGGTGTACGCAAAAGCCGCCCTCGATTGGACATATTGCGACTGAAGCCGAGTGAAGCTGTGTCATTTTCATCCATATGATTGCAAAAATCACTTCATGAAGATATTTACAGAGGCTAATGGCGGTCATAAATGATTCTAATTGTGGTACGGGGAAAGAAATGGGGGCACTGTGGCTTCCCGTTGCATTGGGTCTCTAATTACGCCTCTGCACTGATTCCCTACTTATTTTATGAACCGAATAGCCGCATTTGCGTGTGATTATAAATATACGCTCACTGGCCTCAACATTATGAAGAAGTACACTATATACAAGGAGTCATCAACGCGGTGCCTGCGGGCACAAGGTCGCTCTCAAAGACCACCCGAGTAGCCCGCAGGCCTGTTCCAAAAGCAGCTCACCGGTAATGGGGCATTGGTGATTTTTCATAAATGCCGTGTAAGCGATTATCTGGAAATGTAAACAATGGAAGCGATGTAGCGCAATAAGGTGTTGCATTTTGAAAAGCCCACTAGAACACCCGAGTTTGAGTTGGGGTTATTCAGAGGCACTTATTAGCAGGGAGGCACATGAGTTGGAATGTGACTGGTTCATGCTAAAC
The DNA here is from genome assembly GCF_001891065.2 of Hippocampus comes. Taxonomy (NCBI): domain Eukaryota; kingdom Metazoa; phylum Chordata; class Actinopteri; order Syngnathiformes; family Syngnathidae; genus Hippocampus; species Hippocampus comes. The sequence continues at coordinate 342,018 of NW_017805280.1, read as the reverse complement.
ACAGCCACGTCCCCGGTTATAAGAGGGTGTGCACAGTTTTGCAACCACGTTACCTCTGTGTATTTTTACTTTCCCCTCTCGAAAAGATTTCTTTTTTTTTTTCCATTGAGTTGGTCAAGTTCTACTTCCCGTTAATAGCATAAAATGTTTTGAAATGATTCATCGAGGCCTCGTTTTTTTTTTTTATATCACAAAAAGCTGGCACTGAAACAGGAGTGGGAGGAGTTTTTATATCCACATGCGGAGAGGCGCGCTCGTGTCCAAAGCTTTTCTAAACATTTAATTCCATTGTTTTCACCCAAAGTGTCAGAATCCCATAAATGTGAATCCAAGAACCGTTTGAAAGAGCCCATTTAGCAAGAGACTAATAAGGTTTCTACTTCTCGAGACAGATGTTGAAACCAGCCAGCTTAGCAGCGGGTCACCTGCTCAATTGCCTTCATGGCTGGACTAATTCGCTGCCGTAAATCTCTTTTCTTTAACAAACTGCGCTTCGCCGTGCCGCGGTGACCCTCCAAAGATAAAGCAGCGCCTCTTCAACTCCCCGTCGCCTTGATAATATTTTACAGGATTTGTCTTGACCACTCACGTGATTGGAAGTCAGTCCTAGCGTCTTCAAGCCACTTTTTAAGCTGACTGGACTGCAGATAGGCCCGCATGCCTGTCCAGACTGAGCGTGAGGTGGGATTAAATGCGGGTGTACATCCGTTGGAGAGACCATCTTAGATGTCATGATCCCTTTGGGGAGTTTCATCATCAAAGCCGGGAGATCCAACCACATCTGTGGCATCCTTACATTGCCAACAAAATTGGGATGATCATGCGAAGAAAAAAAAGGACGGCGGGAGGCATTGTGCAAAGCTCGGACTGTGAAGCCCAAGTCCCTGCAGCTTCTAATAACGGTCTGACTCAAGAATACCTGGGACTAATTGAAATGTGTAAAATTAGCCAGAGAATTGAGAGCTGAAAATGAAACTCATCAGTCAATATTCAGCCACGGGAAAGATGGAAGAGGTCGCGTTCCTACTGGTGCGTCAGACCCGTTCGTATGGGGGTGTGATCCGTTCGTTATACGTCACCGGTGTGCAGTGTTACTTCACTTGGTTGACTTGAGGACATTTTATGTCACCTTGTGAGCCAGACAAATTAATAACCTGAGTGAAAACTGTTGAACTGGCCCGCATCGGACAATCTGGTATTCTAAATTATTATTATTATTATTATGATTATGATTATAAATATGGTGTTATTTTTGGAACTGTCCCCATAGAAAGATACTTCTTGCTTTTTTGTCTTGCAAGGTTTGTGTTGTCAGACGCGCAGTGGCGGATTAGTCCACGTTCTGGCTGGAGTTGCGTTGCATCCAATCATACCCAAGAGACGCCGACTCGGACTTGAAGCGATCGTATTCAACTCTCATCCTTCAAGAAAACCGCTTCAGTCGAACATCCACCGCGGACACACAATGGAGTAAATACCTCGCCGCGCAGCCTTGTTGTTTCTCACCACACATCCTCCCAAAACCTACTAATCCAAAAACGACGGGATCCCGCCGCCAAAAATAACAACTGGGAATGAGATGGACGAGATTATTGCGCTTCTAATCCGTGAAGAGATGACAATAAAACACCCTTAAAGTGATGACAGCGCTTTTATCGTCACGAGGGGTCACTCCCTGCACAGGAGCCTCTTCCTGCCCTGAGCCTCTACCTGCGAACACGCAATGCACATTCCCTGCGCCGTGTACCGTACACGCTCCTGTGAAGGTCTGACACAAGCAAGCGCGGGCCAGGTGGCACCTGTGGCAAGGCGAGTGAGGTGGAAGCGAGCAAAATATACAAAAGCGAGCACGGGTGAGAAAGAAGAGGGCGAAGGCGGAGACGGATTTGGCTGCAAAAACCACAAATCATTGACAAGATTAAGCGTCTCTTCAGGAGGTGGTGTAAATAGAACGATGTCCCTGGGAGAGAGAGAGAGAGAGAGAGAGAGACCAAACTTATCTTGCGCAGAGGTGTCAAAACATTTCTCAATCTGAAGGTTTGAATATATTTCTGTCTGCAAGAGACTTGATATGCAAAAAAAAGAAAAGGAACAGTTTCCAGTCGGGAGTACTGTACACCCCTCCTGAGACGAGAACAAACTGTTTTGATTCTGTTCTGACCTCGGGCTTGACTGAGGTGCGTGGACGAGGATGTTTGAGCACACACACACACACACACACACAAACACTCTGGTCTCAGTCCCTCAGACGCAGAACCAGCATGTTGCCAAACAGCTGCGGGCAGTTTCATCTGTTCCGCAGCTGTCACGTCAAAGGAAAGAATGAGCAATTGCCCCCAATGATGACGATGTGTGCTCAGTAAATGAGCTAAGCTCGTCCCACACTGTCCTCGTGTCCTTGGGGAGCGACGTTGGGACAGCGTACGGGCTCAGTGGGCAGCGCGAGAACGATTCTCTGCCCGCTTGTTACTCAGCTGCTGGGCGGTGGGGGCGGGGGGCAATATCAAACCGGTAGCGCCTTGTATCAGGCGTAGTTATAAATAACCAACCTCAGCAGAGACATTCTAAACTGCCACCGTACAAAAAGGCTGCCACGGCACGGCTTGGAGTGAATTTCAATTGCTGCGTGGATGCACAATGTAACCTGCCAATAATTTCAACAAAAAGGCAACGCGCTCGGTGAACAAACAAGAACAACAGAGTCCACCGAGCATTTCATGTTCCAACTTGTTGCTTTTTTGGCTGCTCATTAAAAAAAAAAAAAAAGAGCAAAAAGGTACATTTTGTAGCATTTTGTAAAATGTTGTGCGGGGGGGGCATGCGGGGGCAGTTGCCATGGACACAAACTGCTTTGGAATTTCATCTGAGGAAAACAAATCTAAAGTGGTGATGAAAGAAGTAGCACAGCAATGTACACGGGTTTTAAAAGTCCTGATTAAAAAAGCTGCAACGAATGTCATGACAGTCTGGGCTTCCTCACTTTTCCCTCACGACACTTAACGGCGTCTCCCATGACCATGCCGCGCGATTTGGCGTCTCGGAGCTCGACGTAGCAGCCATTTTGACTCTTTCAGCTTGAACTTTGAACGCGGGATGTTTGTAATTTGTAACATGGTTAACAGAGCTTTTGTCATCAGGAGCATCGTGGAATGTTTTTCCAAACTAAACTAGCGAGGATCCATCGAGATGATGACATCCGGAACGCTCATCAGTTGTTTTTAAACCTGAGATTGCTTACAAGTGAATAAAATGTGCTTATGAATAGTCATGAAAACGCAAATAGAGCTTGATGATGACATTGATTGCGTCGGGGACATGTGGAGGGGCTATCTGGAAAATACAACCTGACTCCAACTCAGGATAGGACTCCTCCAGAGCTCACTCCATGCCTGTCACCATGACGACATGGAGGACTCTATTTACGGCACGAGAGTCGTCAGAGTCAATCACTTTGGTCCCTTCAATTTGCAGGGTGTTATCACTCATGCGTTTGATTGTGCAGAGTGGTCAATTTGCATTTCAGTTAGTCCCTTCCAAAACACACACACACACACACACACACACATATTCACTGACAGATTGTACCGTGCTCCCCCTGCTTTATTGTGGTTCATCGACCCCGTACTGGCGCTCCTACTGTCATGATGCCTTCACAGGTGGGAAAGGAAAAACCGCCGTCTGTTTAGTGAACACGAGGTGAACGGTAAAACACGAACACACTCGCGCAGAAGCTGCTGTTGGCCACGGCTCTCGCCCAGACACTCACACACACGGGGCTCTCCAACATCACATGCCGCCACGCTAGGCCCCGCCTCTTAAAGGCACATGAACGTATCGAACGCAGACACCACGATGCGTGCATTTATTTTCCTTCGTTTCGTAACGCCGCTCTCTCACAGTTTCGAGTGGACGGCGTAAGCTCGCAGCACGTCAGCGGTGATAATGAAAGGAGTGGCGGCAGGTAGCGGCGCGTTTGGCTCCTCCCGGCTCTTTGATGTGATATAATGGTGTTGACCCCGGTGGCGCCGCACTCTGTATTTGGAGTTATTACATTTATGCAACGGCTAAGCTCCCTGGCTATTTCACAATACTGTCAACCTTCAGCAGCTGTGCGTGGCCAAAGCCTGCTGTGAACATTCTCCATTTCCGAAAATTGAAGAGTGAATGAGAGAGGGAAGCAGACAGCGAGACAGGGCGGGGGCGTCAGAGCGGAGCACCGTAGAGAGCGAGTCCGCGGGGGGGAAAGCGATCGAGGAGCGGAAGGCACACGATAGCCTTCGGGCGCAGGGGGGAATGTCTCATTGCTCACAGCGAGGTGGTCGCGACTGTAGGCGGATAACGTGGCGCGAGTGTCTCAGAGTGCGCACGCAAGCATATGTGTGTATACGTGTGTGTGGGGGTGGGGGGGTCTGCAGTTGATGCTGATTAAATCAACGTGATTGGTTCATTTTAACAAGATTTTTTGTTTGTTTTAAATGAGTATGTTTTTGAGGTGGAGGGGGTAGGTTATTCCCCACTTTTGTGGGATACGCACATTGGAGGGTTATCAGAATTTTGAGAATTTTTGGGGGTGGGGGGGTCTGCAGTTGATGCTGATTAAATCAACGCGATTGGTTCATTTTAACAAGATTTTTTTGTTTGTTTTAAATGAGTATGTTTTTGAGGTGGAGGGGGTAGGTTAATCCACACTTTTGTGGGATAAGCACATTGGAGGGTTATCAGAATTTTGAGAAATTTTTTTAAACTTTTTGTGTTTGTTTTGACCTCATTTTCAATTTTCCTCGACGTACATGAGGTTAGGAAGTGCTAGTTCCAGGTGCCACCCCGCCCCCAGTAGTACGAATGAAAAATTGTGGTCCCCTCAACCATTTAAATTGCCCATCCCTGGCGTTGAACTCCACCGGTGGTGGGAACTGAGGGGTAATACTTTGTATGCAACGGACACATTACAAAACAAAGCACTACAGTTGTAAAATTTTAAACGTCCGTACATCACCGAGAACTACGAGCATAAAAATAAAGAATTTATTTCCCATCTCACAATATGAATCACAACTGAGCTTTTTTTTTTTGGGTGACCAGTGAGTTTATACACCGAGCGATTAGCCCCAGAAAGAGTCCAATCTCACATGAACATTTTACGACGCATCACTTTGACCTGTGACCTGGAAAAAAAAAGGGAGAAAATGGCTACAGCATCGATATTGGCTTTAAAATATTACGACGTGTCAGAAAATAGCTTGCGCTGCAACTTTTTTTTTCCCTAAACTGATGGAATTTGCTTTGGTCTAACAGAGCTGTTAAGCTCATGTCTGCCGCTGCCATTAGAGAATCCCTTGATACAGAGATATAATTAAAAACAAGTGTTTAAGTCGGGGTGTGTGTGTGTGTGTGTATGGCCAGAGAGGAAGTAAGACATTGAGGGAACAAGTAAAAAATGGCAAAGACAACATTGAGGGAAATGCAACTGCCTGAAAATGGACAGCGTTACGAAGACACGATGTATGTACGCATATTAATTTATGTCTATGTGCGGACTCTTTCAATTTCCTCTTGTCTGCCGCTGCCATTAGAGAATCCCTTGATACAGAGATATAATTAAAAACAAGTGTTTAAGTCGGGGTGTGTGTGTGTGTGTGTATGGCCAGAGAGGAAGTAAGACATTGAGGGAACAAGTAAAAAATGGCAAAGACAACATTGAGGGAAATGCAACTGCCAGAAAATGGACAGCGTTACGAAGACACGATGTATGTCCGCATGTTAATTTATAGACCCCCAATTTTCAGCTGGCTCATTGGGATGGTTTGCAGAGATGTTTCCAAAAGAGCAGAGCTTCAACAGACTTGAAGCTTTTCAATGCTACCTCAGTTCTTGTGCAGCTAACACAGGACTTGAGTGAGAAAAAGCATG